>NC_069503.1:944073883-944191383 GCF_027579735.1 Bombina bombina
AACAATAAAATATATAATAAAATTCATCAATCTCTACTACATGTAAAAATATTTCATGGGGTCCATTTTTTATTGTGCGGATGGACATGATCCGCTATAGCGAACCATGTCCGCCACACATCGATAAATGCCGACAGCATTTATTATTGCACCAGCGGTTCTGGTGTCAATCAGCCCGATCGTACATAATCAGGCGGATTGCTATACGCCGCCTCAGAGGCAGCATATGAGCTAAGGAACAGTGTACTGCTGCTTCTTAACGCCTGTTTCCGGCGAGCCTGAAGGCTCGCACGGAGAAAAGGGGAACAGGGGCTATTTGGCCCTTGTTAAATAGACTCCCATAAGCGCTAATTCAATATAAAATAGAAGAAAGTGATCAATCAAATTCATTATATTTCTAAGATTCTTAACCAATCCTTGAGAGTAGAGTGTTTCAGTTCCCTTTAGAGCCGTTTCTTCATATCAGTTCCAAGTCAGGTCCACTTGCTCTGTTAATCACATGTTCAATTGTATCCACTCAGAAATGTCCCATTTTAAGAAATATAGTTTTATCATCGACTATGCCGTATTAAACTAAATGACATTGGAAATGAGAAAAAAGAAGCATTAATGTCATGAACAACATCATTAGATCTATCGCCACAGATGAATGGCTAAACAACGGAGTATAGAGTATCCAATCATTATTTTCACTTTATCGCCATAAATAAAGGGTTAGACATATAAAGATTGCTTTAAAACAATGGAGTACAAAGTATCAAATAATCATAGAGAAATGTTGAAACTTATATTCTATGCTTAGACAAATAAATGTATCTATGTATAGTGGTGTTATTAACTTTAACAAAAGCGGCAATTTTAGTGTCTTTATTTAGACCCCAATGGGCATAATTTGTAAGTGTGTGAATCCATCTCAACTCTCTTTGATCTAGCTCTTTAGCCATATCACCACCTCTCCAATGAGTTTTAACTTTTTCTATCCCCAGCCACAGAAAGGTTTCTTTTTTTTTAAAAGATTACAACTATTGCAGTGCAGAGGTATTCCATGATCATCATGTTCATTTTTTATTTTATTAAGATGCTCCATTATTCTTGTTTTTAGAAACCTGGACGTTTGTCCAAAATATTGACTTTTACATCCACACTGCAATAGGTATATAACATTCTTGTTACATGTGGGAAATGTAAGGGATGCAATTATACAAGAAGAACCCACAAAACATTTAATTCCTCTGTTACTGGAAACACTTTTGAAATTAAAGAATTCATTACATGTAAAGCCAAGAATGTTATATACCTATTGCAGTGTGGATGTAAAAGTCAATATTTAGGACAAACGTCCAGGTTTCTAAAAACAAGAACCATGTCCGCCGAACATCAGACGTGTTTCATGCTGCTAGGGCACTTTTTCACTGATAGGGAACTGGGGGAAGGAAGACCTTAGTATATAGTGTATATAGGTGTAAAGAACCAATCACAGTGTATGTGCACATAATTGTCTTAACCCCATGTGCCCCTGAAGAAACCAAGTGTTACTGCTTAAAGAGTAATGACAGCATATAATAAGCACACATAATAGTAAAACAATTATTATATCTAAGTGAATAAGTACGTATGTATTTAGAACTTATCTCATAAAAAGGACAATTTAATGGCTAGATTAAAAGTTTTGTCGGTAAAAACTTGCGGAGCTAAGGCTCCATTTTTTTCCAGCGCACACTTTAAACAACACTGGTATTACAAGTTTTCTGAATGGCTGCGTTAGCCTCAGAAAAGTGAGCGTTGAGCAAAATTAGCGCCACTTCTACCTGTAATACCAGCGTTGCTTACAGTAGCGGTAAGCTGGAAAAACATGCTTGTGCACCATCTCCCAATAGGAAACAATGGGGCTGAGCTGGCTGAAAAAAAAACCTAACACCTGCAAAAAAGCAGCCTTCAGCTCTTAACATAGCCCCATAGTTTCCTATGGGGAAACACTTTCTAAGTCTACACCTAACACCCTAACATGAACCCCGAGTCTAAACACCCCTAACCTTACACTTATTAAACTCTAATCTGCCACCCCCAACATCGTCCCCACCTGCATTATACTATTAATCCCTAATCTGCTGCTCCGGACACCGCTGCCACCTACATTATCCCTATGAACCCCTAATCTGCTGCCCCTAACATCACCAACACCTATATTATATTTATTAACCCCTAATCTGCCGCCGATAGGATTCTATCAGCCAATCGGAATTAAGGTAGGAAAAATCAGATTGGTTGATTTAATCAGCCAATCGGATTAAACTTCAATCCGATTGGCTGATTAAATCAACCAATCAGATTTTTCCTACCTTAATTCCGATTGGCTGATAGAATCCTATCAGCCAATCGGAATTCGAGGGATGCCATCTTGGATGACGTCATTTAAAGGAACCTTCATTCACTGTTAGGACATCAGAAGAAGAGGATGGCTCAGCGTCGGCTGGATTGAAGATGGGCCCGCTCCGCTCTGATTGATTGAAGATAGAAGATGCCGCTTGGATGAAGACTTCTGCTGGATGGAGGACCTCTTCTGCCCCTATCGGATGAAGACTTCTGGCTGGATCGGATGAAGACTTGTGCTGGTCCTGATGTCCTCTTCTGCCCCATCAGTGCCCGGCTGGCTGAAGATGGCTCATGGTAGGGTGATCTTCAATGGGGTAGTGTTAGGTTTTTTAAGGGGGGATCGGGTGGGTTTTAGAGTAGGGGTGTGTGGGTGGTGGGTTGTAATGTTGGGGGGGTATTGTATTTGTTTTTTTTACAGGTAAAAGAGCTGATTACTTTGGGGCAATGCCCCGCAAAAAGCCCTTTTAAGGGCTGGTAAAAGAGCTGATTACTTTGTAATTTAGTTTAGGATAGGGAATTTTATTATTTTGGGGGGCTTTTTTATTTTATTAGGGGGCTTAGATTAGGTGTAATTAGATTAAAATTCTTGTAATATGTTTTTATTTTTTGTAATATAGTTTAGTTTACTTAATTGTATTTTATGTTAGATAATTGTAGTTAATTTATTTAATTAATTTATTGATAGTGTAGTGTTAGGTGTATTTGTAATTTAGGATTTATTTTACAGGTAATTTTGTAATTATTTTAACTAGGTAGCTATTAAATAGTTATTAACTATTTAATAGCTATTGTAAATGGTTAAAATAAATACAAAGTTGTCTGTGAAATAAATATAAATCCTAAAATAGCTACCATGTAACTATTAGTTATATTGTAGCTATATTAGGGTTTATTTTATAGGTAAGTATTTCGTTTTAAATAGGATTAATTTATTTAATTATAGTAGTTTTATTTAGATTTATTTAAATTATATTAGGGTGAGGGTTAGACTTAGGTTTAGGGGTTAATAACTTTATTATAGTAACAGCGACGTTGGGGGCAGGAGATTACGGGTTAATAATTGTAGTTAGATGGCGGCGATGTTAGGGATGGCAGATTAGGGGTTAATAAAATTTATTATAGTGTTTGCGAGGCAGGAGTGTGGCGGTGTAGGGGTTAATACAGTTATTATAGTGGCGGCGATGTCCGGTCGGCAGATTAGGGTTTAATAAGTGTAGGTAGGTGGCGGCGACATTGGGGGGGGGCAGATTAGGGGTTAATAAATATAATGTAGGTGTCGGCGATGTTAGGGGCAGCAGATTAGGGGTTCATAGGTATAATGTAGGTGGTGGAGATGTCCGGTCGGCAGATTAGGGGTTAAATAATTTTATTATAGTGTTTGCGATGTGGGGGGGCCTCGGTTTAGGGGTTCATAGGTAGTTTATGGGTGTTAGTGTACTTTGTAGCACTGTAGTTAAGAGATTTATGTTCCGTCATTAGCCCATAAAACTCTTAACTACTGACTTTTATATGCGGTAGGAGTCTTGGAGGTAGAGGCTGTACCGCTCACTTCTTCCAAGACTTGTAATACCAGCATTAGCCAAATCCCATTAAAAAGATAGGATACGCAATTGACGTTAGGGGATTTGCGGTATGGAAAAGTCACGGAAAAAAAGTGAGCAGTACACCTGTACCTGCCATACTCGTAATACCAGCGGGCATTAAAAAGCAGCGTTAGGACCCCTTAACGCTGCTTTTTAAAGCTAACGCAGAACTTGTAATCTAGGCGTAAATGTCTTATAATAATAATAGTTTCTAAAGAATGTTTGCTTTCTACTTCTTAACTCTTAATAAAAAGATTGACATCCATTCTAGAATTTAAACCCAAAGGTACCATAGTTTTTAGGTGGAAGATCCAAAAAACTTCTCTTTTATACAATTAGACTTCTCTATTACCTCCTCCAGGGTCCCTGGGGATAAAATATATTCCTTGCCATCTGAGAAGGGAACTATCAGAGTTATGGTGATATCTTGTATGTAGATATATGTATGTATGTATCTCTATGTTAAATCCATTTGAATGCCTTTTTTTCCAACACCTAAGACCTCGGGGTTGATTTACTATAGTGCGGACGGACATGATATGATGTAGCGTATCATGTCCGCCGCACATCGATAAATGCAGGCAGCATATGCTGTGGGCATTTATCATTGCACAAGCAGTTCTGTTGAACTGCTTGTGCAATGGCTCCCCCTGTAGATTCACAGCCAATCGGCTGCTAGCAGGGGGTGTCAATCAGCCCGATCGTATAGGATCTGGTGGATTGAAGACTGCAGCCTCAGAGGCAGCGGACAAGTTATGGAGCAGCAGTCTTTAGATCGCTGGTTCATAACTACTGTATCCGGAGCTTGATAATTCTGCCCCTTCATATCTTTGAGCTCTTATAACTTTTTATTGAATTTTTTTTATTTTTTTTATTGGATAGTGTAACTGTACTTTTAAATATAATTTTGATATGTTTTGTGCAACTTTTTAGTCGAACTTAATAGTTAACTAAAGCTCTGAAGTTGCAATATCTAGACGTGTTAAATTTAATTGTGCCCAAGCAAACACGTTACTTTAAACCTACAATATGCACGCTACTTCTGATGCATGAAAAGAGCTGCGATAAACTCAAGTGAGCATGTAATGCCCGCCCCTTCACTTGCGCGACCAATAGCATGAGAGAAAGGATTGTCAATCACCGAGAGTGAGTGAGCTCTCTGTGATTTTCCCTCGCCACCACAGAGGTGGCGAAGAGAGTGTAAGAAGCAACAGTCTAATGATCACTGCTTCTTACATTGTGGGAAGCAAGCTTGGTATATGCACCCGTAAGGGCCCCAGAGCAGCTTTCATGCTTATTACATGGCGCCCTTACACTACTTTTATCTATCGGCTGATTGGGTATCTTTTAGCTCCATTTAATTTAAGGTGACATTAAACATTAAATAAATGCTAGATTGAATGATGCATTCATAGAAAAGATTAGTCTGTGAATAACATGAAGATGCATTTTTTTAAAGTTTCATTAGTTGTTTAAATATTGACAAAATAAGTGTAAAGTTTTATTGTCTATAAAACAATGGGAGCTGCCATGTTGTAACTTAGGTTACCTTCTCTGCTGTGGCCAACTAGGGACAGTTATAACTTGGTCACTAGAGTGTGCAGCCAATGGCTGTGTGGAATAGAACAGTGGTCTGCTCTTCCATTTCTAACAGGAACTAAAAAGCTCACAATTGCAGAATGGAATTACAGGAAAAGGGGACAAAATAAATTATGAAAGTATATTGCAGAGGTTTTTTTTATATATACAAATAATTTTCTTTTTTTTTTTTTTAAACAATTATTGGTTCCTTTCTTGGGATCAAAATACCCCTTTTACTATATTCCTTTACAAATAGTTGCATAATAGATTGAAAAAGTCTACAATATGTAAATCGGTATTTCCTTGGTGCAAAGTCAAGTATATTGAGTAAAATCACAAACAACTTGTATCCAGCATTCTATACCAAACAACTAATATCTGTATCCAGTATCTTGTGATAGAAAGCTGTTTACTTTTTACCGTAATGATGATAAAAAAAACATTTTTGTTGATTGAGTTACTGTACCATCCATTACTGTACCATCCATTGAACAACTTTCCATTAATCGCAATTTCACATCCCTGCTTTGACATGACATTCTTAGTGGAACATTTTTTTCTCCATATTTCTTTATTGCATTGCTTAATAAATCTATGAACAGGTTACTTCCAATATGTGAACAGGAAAAAAGAAGAGAAGTATAATTACACATTGGAATGTTGGAATATCTTGTGATGCATCAAGATTGATTAAGTGGCACATAATTTAAATAGATGCATTATTTGACAATGTTGATGCTAATTTATGCTGCTCCGATCTGTTCATATTGTTGTACATGTCCCTGTTTAGTAAAACATATCATATGCCGTACAAACACAGCAAAATAATGCTGTCCAATTGTATCTTAAATAAAATAAAATCTGTTGCGCCTGTTTCAGCTCTTTCTTAATATTTTCATCAGGAAGTTATTTTTTTCTTAATACAGGAAAATAGACAACATAGAGAGTGCCACTTTGCATTGTGAAATGAAATATAATGTTACACTTAGGATTGCTTATCCTTTATTTTTTATTATTATTAAAGCTCATTGAAGGGGCTATAAGGTCTAATGATAAGTGATCAGTATTACAAGGAGAATAACATGACAGGTGACAGACAAACATTAAAATTGTTTAGTGATATTCAAGTGACCTATTTAAAGGGACATAATACTCATATGCTAAATCACTTGAAAGTGGTGCAGTATAACTGTAAAAAGCTGACAGGAAAATATCACCTGAGCATCTCTATTAAAAAAAGAAGATATTTTACCTCACAACTTCCTCAGATCAGAAGAGTAAGTTCTGTGTAAAAAGTTATACTCAGCTGTTGCTCAGCTGCAGGTAAAAAAAATAATAATGTAGAAATGAACAGCAGCCAATCAGCATCAGCAGTGCTGAGGTCATGAACTCTTTTACTGTGATCTCATGAGATTTCACTTAACTCTCATGAAATTTCATAGTAAACTTCCTTAAACTGAATAGGGAAATAATATGAGTGTGCACGAATGCTCGCTCCTTTCACTGTCCCGAGATAGAAATACTGATTTGCTGCTTAGAAATCCTTTACAATGGAATGTGGCTACTGATGAACTTTTGAAGTAAAATATCTTTCTTTTTTACATAGAGATGTTCAGGTGATATTTTCTAGTCAGCTTTTTACAGCTATGCTGCATCACTTTCAAGTGTTTCAACATTTGGGTATCATGGCCCTTTAACCTTAAATATCTCATTAGATAATGACTAATTCAATACCATCAGTAATTTTGTTTGCAACAAATTTTGGGTCCACCACTTTCACCCAATGTACTTTTACATGCTACCCTGCATTAAAAGGTACATGTTATTATGGGTTTTTTATTTTATAAATGAGTATTGCATTCTTGTTACACCTTTTTATTTTAATAATGGATTGTTCTTGTGGCGCAACTGGCTGAATATCTTTAGCACTTACAGGGAGATCTAGGGCTCCATTTATCAAAGTGTGGGCGGACAGGGTACCCAATTTGGGAACCTGTCCACCAATAGTCGCACTGCCTGCAGTTTTAATTTCACAAGTAAACGATTGTGCAATGTAAGAGCAGGGGCTGTCAATCAACCCAGTCAGATTAATTCAAGGTGATTTTAAATTGCACGATAAATGGTGCTCTTATGAGTTGCAAAGGCAGACATTCAGTGCATATTTTATTGCATTATTTTATTTTAGACTATTAATCTTTATGCACTGTATGTAATTGTTATGATTAGATTGGTTGAATATACCAACAGTGGGGTAAAAACTTGAAATGTATAAATGGTTCAAATGTAACTAAACAAGTGTTTAATCTAAGCAATAGTTTTAATGATAAAGGTTTTTAATAGGAACAGAATGGGAGGAGTATGATGTATACCTTTCCTTCATCAATATTGATAGGCACTTCCAAACCATTTATGACCCTTGGAAAAGTGAATTTGTTTAGGTATCTCTTGAAGTTCAATAGATTAAAAAGGTGTTCTGTCCCCTTCAATGTATTTCTTCTAGTTCTCAATAGTTTAATATTTTTTTTCTATTTTGTAATCTCAGTTGCTTTTAAACAACAGTCCCAGTCTGTAACAGAACTGTACAATGTCAACACATAATACCAAGTTAACATTGCTGGTGTTCATTTATTTTTTTTCACTGATAGCTATTAAAATGTCTGCTGTAAAAGATGCACCCTACTGCGTTTTACAAAACTGATGGATTTCGATTTTATGTTTGCCAAAGCATGGAAGCAGAGAGCATGCACACAATTTACTTTGAACCTATTAACAACTATTGCCTTGTTGTATGCTGTCATTTAGGCTTACTTTCCTAGGCATTAATAGCCAAAAGGTCTGTTACAGCTAGTACTACCAAATTTAATTCTCTTTTTTTTTAAATTATCACCTAGATTTAGAGTTCTGCGTTAGCCTTAAAAAGCAGCGTTAAGGGGTCCTAACGCTGCTTTTTAACGCACGCTGGTATTTAGAGTTTGGCAGGTGTACTTCTCACTTTTTTTCCGCGACTCGAGGCTACCGCAAATCCCCTTATGTCAATTGCGTATCCTATCTTTTTAATGGGATTTGCCAAATGCTGGTATTACGAGTCTTGGAGAAAGTGAGCAGTACAGCCTCTACCTCCAAGACTCCTACCGCATAAAAAAGTCAGTAGTTAAGAGTTTTATGGGCTAACGCCGGAACATAAAGCTCTTAACTACAGTGCTACAAAGTACACTAACACCCATGAACTACCTATGAACCCCCCACATCGCAAACCCTATAATAAAATTATTTAACCCCTAATCTGCCGACCGGACACTGCCGCCACCACCATTATAGCTATGAACCCCTAATCTGCTGTCCCTAACATCGCCGACACCTACATTATATTTATTAACTCCTACTCTGCCGCCCCCAACGTCGCCACAACCTAACTACACTTATTAACCCCTAATCTGCTGACCGGACATCGCCGCCACTTTAATAAATGTATTAACCCCTAAACCGCCGCACTCCCGCCTCGCAAACACTATAATAAATTTTATTAACCCCTAATCTCCCGCCCCCAACGTCGCCGCTACTATAATAAAGTTATTAACCCCTAAACCTACGTCTAACCCTAACCCTAACACCCCCTTAAATTAAATATAATTTAAATAAAATGAACTAAAATTACTATAATTAAATAAATTATTCCTATTTAAAACTAAATACTTACCTATAAAATAAACCCTAATATAGCTACAATATAACTAATAGTTACATTGTAGCTATTTTAGGATTTATATTTATTTTACAGGCAACTTTGTATTTATTTTAACTAGGTACAATAGCTATTAAATAGTTATTAACTATTTAATAGCTGCCTAGTTAAAATAATTACAAAATTACCTGTAAAATAAATCCTAACCTAAGTTACAAATACAACTAACACTACACTATCAATAAATTAAAGAAATTAACTACAATTATCTAAACTAAAATACAATTAAATAAACTAAACTATAATACAAAAAAACCCCACTAAATTACAACAAATAAAAAAATATTACAAGAATTTAAATCTAATTACACCTATGGGACATCTGGACCGGCAGACATCTTCATGCAGGCGGCATCTTCTATCTTAATCCTTCCGGAGTGGAGCGGAGCAATCTTCTATCCAGCCGACGCGGAGCCATCCTCTTCTTCCGACGGACTAATGACGAATGAAGGTTCCTTTAAATGACGTCATCCAAGATGGCGTCCCTCGAATTCCGATTGACTGATAGGATTCTATCAGCCAATTGGAATTAAGGTAGGAAAAATCTGATTGGTTGATTTAATCAGCCAATCGGATTGAAGTTCAATCTGATTGGCTGATTGGATCAGCCAATAGAATGTGAGGTCAATTCTATTGGCTCATCCAGTCAGCCAATCTGACTGAACTTCAATCCGATTGGCTGATTAAATCAATTTGAGGGACGCTATCTTGGATGACGTCATTTAAAGGAACCTTCATTCGTCGTTAGTCCATCGGAAGAAGAGGATGGCTCAGTGTCAGCTAGATAGAAGATGGCTCCGCTCCACTCCGGAAGGATGAAGATAGAAGATGCCTCCTGGATGAAGATGTCTGCCGGTCCGGATGTCCTCTTCTGCCCGGATAGGATGAAGACTTCTGCCAGTCCGGATGTCCTCTTCTGTCCCATCGGTGGCCAGCTGGCTGAAGACGGCTCAAGGTAGAGTGATCTTTAATAGGGTAGTGTTAGTTTTTTTTAAGGGGGGATCGGGTGGGTTTTAGAGTAGGGGTGTGTGGGTGGTGGGTTGTAATGTTGGGGGGGTTTTATTTTTTTTTACAGGTAAAAGAGCTGATTACTTTGGGGCGATGCCCCGCAAAAAGCCATTTTAAGGGCTGGTAAAAGAGCTGTTTACTTTGTAATTTAGTTTAGAGTAGGGAATTTTATTATTTGGGGGGCTTTTTTATTTTATTAGGGGGGCTTAGATTAGGTGTAATTAGATTAAAATTCTTGTAATATTTTTTTTATTTTTTTGTAATTTATTGTTTGTTTTTTTTGTATTATAGTCTAGTTTATTTAATTGTATTTTAGTTTAGATAATTGTAGTTAATTTCTTTAATTAATTTATTGATAGTGTAGTGTTAGGTGTATTTGTAACTTAGGTTAGGATTTATTTTACAGGTCATTTTGTAATTATTTTAACTAGGTAGCTATTAAATAGTTAATAACTATTTCATAGCTATTATACCAAGTTAAAATAAATACAAAGTTGCCTGTAAAATAAATATAAATCCAAAAATAGCTACAATGTATCTATTAGTTATATTGTAGCTATATTAGGGTTTATTTTATTGGTAAGTATTTAGTTTTAAATAGGATTAATTTATTTAATTATAGTAATTTTAGTTAATTTTATTTAAATTATATTTAATTTAGGGGGGGTGTTAGGGTTAGGGTTAGACTTAGGTTTAGAGGTTAATAACTTTATTATAGTAGCTGCGATGTTGGGGCGGCAGATTAGGGGTTAATAATTGTAGGTAGGTGGTGGTGATGTTAGGGAGGGCAGATTAGGGGTTAATAAAATTTATTATAGTATTTGCGAGGCGGGAGTGGGTTAATACATTTATTATAGTGGCGGCGATGTCCGGTCAGCAGATTAGGGGTTAATAAGTTTAGGTAGGTGGTGGCGAAGTTGGGGGGGGACAGATTAGGGGTTAATAAATATAATATAGGTGTCGGCAATGTTAGAGACAGCAGATTAGGGGTTCATAGCTATAATGTAGGTTGCGGCGGTGTCCGGAGCGGCAGATTAGGGGTTAATAGTATAATGCAGGTGTCAGTGATAGCGGGGGCGGCAGATTAGGGGTTAATAAGTGTAAGATTAGGGGTGTTTAGACTCTGGGTTCATGTTAGGGTGTTAGCTGTAGACTTAGAAAGTGTTTCCCCATAGGAAACAATGGGGCTGCGTTAGGAGCTGAACGTTGCTTTTTTGCAGGTTTTAGTTTTTTTTTTTTAGCCAGCTCAGCCCCATTGTTTCCTATATCGTGCACAAGCACGTTTTTCCAGTTTACCGCTACCGTAAGCAACGCTGGTATTGAGGGTTGAAGTGGAGCTAAATTTGGCTCAACGCTCACTTTTCTGAGGCTAATGCAGCCATTCAGAAAACTCGTAATACCAACTTTGGCTTAAGGGTGCGCTGGAAAAAAAGGCTTGTTAGCAACGCATGGCTTTACCGTCAAAACTCCAAATCTAGCCGTAAGTAATTTATATATTTTATATTTAAAACATATATTAAATATAAATGTAATATATGTTTAATCTTGAAACATTTTATATTAAAGTAATAAGGAATTTATAAGCATATTAATTAGATATTGCTAAAACCATAAGGGAATATAAATTAACTAAACATAAGAGTTAGACATAGATGTAGATTTTTAAAAATCTTTTATGCATAAACATGTGGAGTGCAGGGTGCAGAATCAATATCGCTGGAGCTTGCTAGGATTAGCGCACAATCTAGTATTAAAAGTCTTTGGTAAAACTGAATTATCAGGGAATGTTTAGCATAGCCGACATCCATTTAGTGTGCTCTATACTTTTAATGGGTATTGCGGCCACACTAAACATTGCTCATATTACAAATTGAAAGTTATGTGTTGCGCTCGAGAGCAACACATAACATTGGCTAAAAATGTAGCCGGACTTGAGACCTGATGTTAAGTGTTAGGGTTAGAATAAAAGTATAATTAAGCACATGCAAAGCATAATAAAGTATTAAAGTCAAATATAAACATATTAAATGGAAAAAAATATGTTTATTATAGAAATCAATATATAAAAGGGTTTAAAATTGATATATTATATGTAAAGGTATAGGGTAGGGTTCATACATACATACATATATACATACAAACATATATATATATATATATATATATATATATATATATATATATATATATATATATATATATGTAAAAATAAATAAATAAATAAAAAAAGAGAGAAGCGTTCGACCTGGGAACTAACAAAAGAATAATAGCTTGTTCTATGGCTAGTTACCATCCAAGAAGCAGCCTCGTTTTGCTCAAAATGTGCCTTTCACAGAGAAGAACTTTCCTGTAGCATATCAGACTGATCCTGACTTAACAGTGCAGTCCAGCCCCGAAATACCAGGCAATCCCTCTCTGAACAAGAGAAAAAAAATCAAAATGCAAACATTAAACTTAAATAATCACACAAAATAAAATTAATCATATTTCAAATACAGACAAAAACAAACTGGAGAAAACAAAACAAAAAAAAAAAACTAAATTATCCAATCCTTCCACTTCTTTGTCTTCCAGATGCCTTCAGAATTTAATTCCCCATATGGCCTCCTATCAAAAGAAAAATACAAAAACAACTTCCCACGGATCATACCCACACAATTACCTACAGTAACTACCTCTTTCTTAAAAATCAAAATATTACGCACATCCCACAAAACCTCCTTCACACAACATGCCAACAACCATATCAATCTTGCTTTCTCCTTTTCCAAACCATGTCCACACAAACCATACATCATCATATTAAAAGTAAAAAACTGCACTCCAGTAAAACCCTTAATCATCCTTTTCAAACTTCTCCAAACATCCCTAGCATACTCACAATTCCAAAACAAATGAATAACACTCTCGCTTTGACAACAACCATCTCTAGGACACACTTCTGAAGCCACTAAACAACGCATTCTCTGAAAATCCCTTGTTGGCAAACACTTATGCACACTCATCCAACTAATATCTTTCTGCCTATTCATCAAATACTTATTACACACATTTTTCCATATCAACACACATTCATTTTCATTCAAACCCCCAATCAACTCAAGACCTTCCTTCTTCTCCAACATTTTCAACACCATTCTGTTTGCACACTACATCTCCCTACTAACATTCTCCAAACCATATTTTTTAATCCAACATTCCACCCTTACATAAAACCACGGAACAGCAAAACATACCGGTTTCTTTCTATCAATCTCAAATAAACCATATCGTCTTAAAACATTTCCACAAGCATACTTTACTATACAACCAGCCATGCTATCCTTACCACTCAGAACCACACACCTACTAACATAGTTCACAGCCAAAAATCTCTCCACATTTGGAAAACCCTTACCACCAACATTCTTACTCTTAACAACAACATCTCTTTTCAAACGCTCCATACCAGAACTCCAGAAAAAAGAAAGCAACACTCTCAAAATTCTCCGAAAAATCATCTTAGGTGGCGGAAAAACTAACGCCAAATATAACATAATAGGGATCAAAACCGATTTAATAACTAACATTTTTCCTTCCAAAGATAAAGTCCTTAAAGACCAAAACTGAAGTTTTCTATTCACTTTATCAAAAACATTCTCCCAACTTTCCAAGCCTTTCAAATCCACATCAAATTTCACACCCAACACCTCAATTGCACCTTCAGTCACAGGCCATCCACAGGAATCAATCTCTCTATCGTTAACAAAAACTTTAACTTTACACTTATTCCAATTAACTCTGAAACCACTTGCCATACAAAAACATTCAACTAAAGTTTTCACCCTCCTCAAACCAGCCTGAGTCTAACATACCACACTCACATCATCCATATACCCAATAACTTTTAAACACCTTCCATTACTACCAGGAACACTCACACCTCTAACTAATTTATCCTTTCTTAAACTAGTTAATAATGGCTCAATGACACATACAAATAACACAGGAGACAAAGGACATCCTTGACGCACTCCAGATTTAACACAAAATTCCTCAGTCAAAAAACCATTAACCTGGACTTGACTCACAATATCACTATACAAACATTTAAAGCATCCAATAATCTTACCAGAAAAACCTAAACGTTCTAAAACATGAAACATAAAATCATGCATTTCCCTATCATACGCTTTTTCAAAATCCACAATAGCAACAGCAACAGACCTCATCCTCTCCCTCACATACCACAGTACATCGCGTAGTAGCAACAAACTTTCAGAAATCTGATGCCCAGGAACAGCACACACTTGCTCTTCACCCACAACCTTACCAATAACTCCATACATTCTATTTGCCAACACCTTTGCAATAACCTTATAGTCAACATTCAACAACGTAATCGGCCTCCAATTCCTCAAATCTCTCTTATCACCCTTTTTAAATGACAAAACAATCAAACCTTTTCTCATTGAAACAGGCAAAACATTCATTCTAAAAACAAACTTACAAACATCCAACATATACACCCCAATCAAATTCCAAAAACAAGTATAAAATTCAACAGGCAAACCATCACAACCAGGTACCTTCCCATTATTAAAACTCCTAACAACCTCTGCAATTTCATCCAAAATTAGATCCCTTTCTAACAAATCATTATCATATTTTTCCAACTTAACCTCAATGTCTTCCAACAACTCATTTTCCAATAAAACATCTCTTGTTTTTTCTTTATACAGCTCACTGTAAAACTCATGAACTTCACGCAAAACACCATCCATACCATTAACTTCACACTCAACCTTATCAAAAACACTAACAAAACCAGTCTTTCCTTCAAAAGCTTTCTTAAAAAAATATGTACTACAAGACTCATCCTTTTCCATTTTCTCCAATCTTGCCATAAAAACAATTTTCTTTCCTTTTTCATGCATACACTTTTTAATTATCTCTCTTGCTTCAGCAATTTCCTCATGCACATAAATACCACAATTTCTCAATTCATACAAATACAACAACCTTAGATACCCCTTTTATCATACAACTCCCTTTCCATTCTAGCTTTCTCACAGTCTTTCTTAATAAAAAAAACTCTTATTTTCCACCTTCCAACCATTCCCACAAAATAAGCACCATTACTAAAAATCATTTTCCTTTCACGCACACCTTTCATACATCCAAACAAACTGGCGCTTAACTTCTCATCTTCTAACAAATCCACATTCAGTTTCCAAACACCCTTACCCATACTTGATCTTCAAATACAATTCACCTTTACACATCAAAAGGGCCATGATCCCGTAAAGGGCATCCGCTTTAAAGAAAAATCATCAACACATAACAATTTTAGATACAAAAACAAAAATCAATTCGATATTTTATCCCCACCACTATCACTAAAGAAAGTAAAACCCTCCCCTGAAAAAGAAACAGACCCGAAGGCATCCTTCAATCTGAATGATTTAAGCAAATCAAGTAAAAACTTCCCTGAGCTATCCACCCTACAATCACTCCCACCCTCTCTGTCCCCATTCTAAATAATACAATTAAAATCCCCAACCAAAAAAGTTGGCTCTCGACCTGGCAGAAAAAATTTTAAAGTTTCAAAATTAAGCAAACGTTCTCCCCTATTTGGAGAAGCACATACATTAAACAACGAAAAACAGTCCCAAAAAAAACCTAAAACTAACAAAATGTACCAGACCAGGACAATATGAACTACATTAAGGATAGAAAAACTAAACCCCTTCAACAAAACTCCCACCCCCCCCCCCCAATCTATCAGAAGAACAAGGACCATACTTTAGGACCCATATTCCCAGTCAGCACATTAGGATGTTCAGAGAGACCACATTCCTGCAAACAAAAAATATTAGCAGAACATACAGATAATAATTTAAAAATTGCAGCTCTCCTTGCTATAGTTGTCATACACCTGACATTAAGTGAAGAAATGGTCAGAAACATCACAAAAATAAATTAAAGACAAACAAAAAAAGAAATAACATCAGGACTTCTTCTTTCCTTTCTTTTTCTTAGGACTCAAAGGAGATCCTTTAAATCTGCCTCTGTGACATTCCGACTTCCTAGGCTCCCCCTTGCCAGCCTCATAACCAGTAACTTCAGCAAGTTGGTTCACATCTCTTTTATCTAGATAACCAACAGAAGAGGCATCAGAAAAGTCACCTATACACTGGCTTGAGTCAGAAGGAACATCTTTAGTAGAGACAGAAGGAAACTCTGAAATTAAAGAGTCAGCATCACTTGTAGAATCCGGATCTGCAACCTTAACTACTGGAAGATCCAAATCAGGACTCTCCCATCCATCAGAATCCGCATCTTTTTTTCGCTTGGAGGCAGATTTTTTCCCTTCAGTATCCATATCCTCCTCAGAACTAGAGGACACAACAGCAAGAACCAATCAATGTTCTCCCCTTCACCAAGACAGCATCAGGAGCCAGGATCACAAGATGACTCAGTGAACGGAAAAATTTTCTGTCCCAGGAAGAGCAACAGTATCATCCACAGAATCGGGCAACAGGGCTTCAAGAACATCTGAAGCAGCTATCACATTAGACAGGCCGGACTGTACAAAAAATAGGCCCGGGCATTTTATGGCAAAGTGCCCTCCCATACACACACACTCATATGCAGTACACTACATATATACACATAAGCATATACACACCGCACACACACCACACACACACACACTTATAGGCAAGCACGCAACACACACACTACACATACACCACACACACACGAGCTTCATCAAACATCACAATATTAAGGACACCAAAATAAAACATCACTTTCCAATAAAACACATAACCTGATAAAAGCCAGACTGCCGTGTAAATACTGCAAACAACACCCATTGAACTTCACCTCACTCCTGATATAAAAAGCTACTCCTGACAACTAGTTTAGTTTACGTGCTAAAACACTAAAACTTACTGTTCTGATATATTAATATGACTCCAAGAACATATCCCCACTCATAATCTCCAGGTATAACAAATATAACAAGTTTGAATCAGCTTGCATCCTTTCTAAAGACTTCCTGAAAAGTTAAGCAGCTAAAGGGAAAGTTGATTGTTATAATAATTTCAAAACATTTAGTAAAAAAATAAGGTTGTTGCTTTTTACCACAAATCAGACAGACTATACATTTTTATACAACTTCCCAAGTTACTTCTGTTATTAATTTTGCTTCATACTATGGTTTACTTTTATTGAAGTAAGCAGCAATGCACTCCTGGGAGCTAGCTGAACCACATTTGTAAGCCAATGAAATGGGCATACAAGTTCAGCCACCAATCAGCAGCTAGCTCACAAACTCATGGGCCTATCTAGTATATGCCTCTTCAACAAATGATACCAAAAAGAATGAAGCAAATTTGATAATAGAAGTAAATAGAAAGTGGTTTACAATTGGTATAACCTATCTGAATCATGTAAGAAAAAATCATGTAATAAAAATTAATTAAATATATACTAAGAGAGGGCATACCTAATTGCTTGTAATTTGTAACTGTAAGGTGATGAAGTTCAAGTGTCTGATCTAATCTCTAGACACACTAAACAATGCTGACTGAGTGAATTCACATTTACAGTCACACAGCAGCAACTTCTATGCAAGCAATAATGCCATAATACAATCTTCTAACACATCAAGGCATTTTGTATTTTTGCACTTATATATCCCTTTTACATTACTCTTAACACCAGGCACTTCTCCCACATGCAATTCCCACTATACACCCACAACATTCAGTTACCCTATCTACTAACCTTACTGTGCTGCCTTACCTAATCCTCAATGTACCAACCCAAAATCAAATGACTCTGAAACGAAAACATTACACTAACCATAACAAATTGCCATTATTCAATACAAATTGAACTATAATAAACAACATATTCCATGCACCCCAGTAAAACAGAACAGCACATGATCACCCAGTTATTCAGATTTACCTTCCTCCTTTCCCATGTGCCTCTTTTTACTCCAGCTTCCAGGTACAGCACACTGAGAGTGAGCACAGTAACATTAAATTCATTCTCCCCACATGCGAGGAACACAAAGACCCAGTGGTCCCCCAGCCTGTTCACCTCAATGCCCTGGATACTTAGCAGGGAAACCTTGTCTCACTGATCACCTTCACCTGCATGCATGGGAAGCAGTGATGAAGCACTGTTACAGCGCGGGTCTTCTGATTTTGAGTCCCATGCCATGCGGTATCACGTGACGTCCGACAATCAATATAAACTCACTGGACAGATTAGGAAGAAAGCAAGCTATGCGCCCTCTGCCTGCTACTAGTATGTGGGGCGGAGCTAATGTACCGGCAGACGCAGACAAATAGTCGCAACATCATTCTTGTGAATCGTGTCACAGACAGGTCACAGTAAATAAAATAAAAATAGGGCCACAGTCTAGCAGCTTTTTGAAATTGTTTACTCTCTGGTTTTGTTTCGTTACTAAGCAGACATTAATAATATATATATATATATATATATATATATATATATATATATATATATATATATATATATATATATAAAAAAAAAACATGTTTTTTTTGTAGAGATGTCTGTGAAATAAAATTTGGCCGGTAAAACCCTCCAAGACAACTCTACACACAAACGTGTTGTTTTAATATTATTAATGCCCTGTCTAGTAACGTTAACAAAATAGAGAGAGTAAACAATTTCTAAAAAGCTGCTAGAGTCCTGGAAATTGTTAGTTAATTAACCAAATTTACTGACATAAAACTGATTTTAATTTTGATATTTTAAGAGGAACACATTTGCTGGAAAAAACTGAGGCAGTAAAAGTCTGGGCGCGCAAAACTGGAGTCAAACAGGGAACAATACAACCCCTTCCACCTGGGCAGTGGGCATCCAGGAGACTAGTTACACAACCCATTACCTGGGTGGTTGGTAGCTTCCCTCTAGCCCCCCTGGCCAGTTGAGAGCCTATTTACCTCCAGTCCTCTGACCTCATCTTCTCTGACAGGTCCAGGCAGCAGCAGTACAGGTCAGGGTGCGGTTGGGGTCCGGCCCGCTCTGCAGAAGACTCTGCTTTTCTGACTGCCTAATTGCTCCGCCTCTCACCTCTGGTCTCATTCTCATGCTCCCAGGTCTTAAACCCGCTCCACAGGAGGCCCCAGCAGAGCAGAGGGCAGACCGTTCTGCCTGTGTGGTCCTTACTCATGCTGGCTCCTGTCTCTCAGTGAGGAGGAGGGTGGGTCAGGGTAAGAAGGGACCGCTCAGGCTGAGGGAACAGGACCAGGTACTTTGACGCTGTCACACACACTGTGAACCTTCAGTGCCCGCCCGGTAACTAGACCTCAGAGCTCATGCTGAGTGCTCTCTCTGCCCCCAGCTGGCTCCTAGTACACTCCTGTGCCTTGCTGGAATCCAGTCCCACATGCCAGGACTTCGCTATGACTATGTAATCTGCAGGTCCAACAGTTCACACCGGCACAAACAAAAACACACCATTCATGTCACAATACACTGTTGTATTTAGGGGCAACTAAGACAGGCCGGGCCGCATTAAAAGAAGTCGACAGTAATAGTGGGCAGGGCTAAGGTAACCAGAGGCCCACCGGGCAAATGCCCGGTGTGCCCTATGGCCAGTCCGGGCCTGACATTAGATGTAGCAAGATCCACCTCCTGAAGCTGAGATTGGGCTTCCTCCACCTTCTCAGCCACAGGAACCACCACAGGAGCATCAGACCACCTCTCCGACAGGGACCCCAACTGCAGATTTCTTACACAAAAGAGGTAATATAGAGATCAATGGCTCATCAGAGACCTCCTCCTCATTCACAGATGCTCAACTGCAACTGAAGATGTTTTTTTTGCAACATCAGCATAGGAAGGCTTCACTCTATTAAGCCCCTGCAACATCATCAAAGGACACATCCTGCACAGATGACTTGAAGAATCACACAGGTCAAAGGTTCCGGCGTTTACTACAGTGGGCAACAAGATGATCCTCCTCACCACCAATTTCGACATCTGGCACCTGGGCAATTTTCAGCAAAGTGACAAAACAGTTGCAACTACGGCAAAAAAAGAGGCAATGTCATCATAGTATAGGAAACCTTTATTTCCACCAATGGCGAAAGTCTGTGGAGGGTGTTTCTTTCCCACCAATACTAATTCATCTAGCACAAACCGCACCCAGAACCTGCGCTTTCCATTGAAAGTCCCAAACTGATTCTTCAGCTTGCTACATCCTTGAACATCATAAAAGTAGTAACAAAGAAACAGACGAATTTCACATCAGTGACCCAAGGGTTGTACATATGTACTGTCACCAAGGATTCTTCTCTCCCTCTGCACACAGGCAACAAATTTCATGCCAACCAAGTCTGGAGCAGCAGCCATATCAATAGTCCGTTGATAGCAGGTCTGTAAATAATGCTTATCGGTGAAAGCTTCTCTCGAAAGTCCTCAGAAATCAACACCCGAAGTGTATGGGGAACATTTGGCACATTGGTAGCCCATATTTGCCCTATTGCCTCTTTAGGCCGGATTTCAGAGCGCCCCCCCAAAAGCAGCATGTGGCTGAAGTCCAGGGACGATGCCACAAGGCCAAGGGGACGGCCCTACTACCCAGTTGCTCTACGCCTAAGGAGTAGCCAAACCCCCAATAGTAGCAGGAGCCCAAACCCCAAAGGGAAAGGACCCCAGGCCGAAGGAGCAGGTCTCCAGGCATCAAATCTTTCAACCAAGACCAAGCACAGAAAAACTGCCCTTGATCCAAGTCAAAGGCCCGAGAAGCAACCTCAGCTGATCATTCGGCCTATTGTGGGCCTTGTCAGTGAGGTGCAGCCATATTCCTTTAGGCACACTGAGCAACGGGTCCCACGTCTGGATTCCTGCATCACGTTTAGGGAGACTTCCCTATGAGTCATAATTTGCATAAATAAAAAGAAAGAAGCGCTCGACCTGGGAACGACAATAGCATAATAGAGTGTTCTATGGCCTAGTTACCACCCTAATAAGCAGCCTTTTTTGCTCAATATGTGCCTTTCACAGAGAAGAACTTTCCTGTAGCATAGCAGTCTGATCCTGACTTAACAGTGCTGTCCAGCCCCAAAATACCAGGCAATCCCTCTCTGAACGAGAGAAATGGCAAAACCCCAGACATGCGTTTCATAATTCTTTTATTAGAAAAATAATCATATATGCATACATACAAAATAAAATCATAATAACAAATTCAAACAAAATATCTCTTGTTACAAAACAACTGAAATATTGACCCAAACTTTTGTCATCATAAAAAAAAATCAAAATGCAAACATAAAACTTAAATAATACACAGAATAAAATTATACATATTTCAAATGCAGACAAAAACAAACTGGAGAAAAAAAACCTAAAAACTAAATAATCCAATCTTTCCACTTCTTTGTCTTCAGATGCCTTCAGAATCTAATTCCCCATATAGCCTTCTATCAAAAGAAAAATACAGAAACAACTTCCCACGGATCATACCCACACAATTACCTACAGTAACTACCTCTTTCTTAAAAATCAAAATATATGCACATCCCACAACACCTCCTTCACACAACATGCCAACAAACATATCAATCTTGCTTTCTCCTTTTCCACAACACTTCCACACAAACCATACATCATCATATTAAAAGTAAAAACTGCACTCCAGTCAGACCATTAATCATCCTTTTCAAACTTCTCAAAAAATCTCTAGCATACTCACAATTCCAAAACAATGAATAAACACTCTCGCTTTGACAACAACCATCTCTAGGACACACTTCTGAAGCCACTAACCGATGCACTCTCTGAAAATCCCTTGTCGGCAAACACTTATGCACACTCATCCAACTAATATCTTTCTGCCTATTCATCAAATACTTATTACACACATTTTTCCATACCAACACGCATTCATTCTCATTTAAACCCCCAATCAACTCAAGACCTTCCTTCTTCTCCAACATTTTCAACACCATTCTGTTTGCATACCACATTCCTCCCTACTAACATTCTCCAAACCATATTTTTTAATCCAACATTCCACCCTTACATAAAACCACGGAACAGTAAAACATACCCGGTTTCTTTCTATCAATCTCAAACAAACCATATTGTCTTAAAACATTTCCACAAGCATACTTTACCATACAACCAGCCATGCTATCCTTACCACTCAGAACCACACACCTACTAACATAGTTCACAGCCAAAAATCTCTCCACATTTGGAAAACCCTTACCACCAACATTTCTTACTCTTAACAACATCTCTTTTCAATGCTCCATACCAGAACTCCAGAAAAAAGAAAACAACACTCTCAAATTCTCTGAAAAATCCTCTCATGAGGGCAGAAAAACTAACTCCAAATATAACATAATAGGAATCAAAACCGATATAATAAATAACAAGAAAAGAAATAACATCAGGACTTTTTCTTTCCTTTCTTTTTCTTAGGACTCAAAGGAGATCCTTTAAATCTGCCTCTGTGACGTTCTGACCCTCCTAGGCTCCCCCTTGCCAGCCTCATAACCAGTAACTTCAGCAAGTTGGTTCACATCTCTTTCTTCTAGATAACCAACAGAAGAGGCATCAGAAAAGTCACCTATACACTGGCTTGAGTCAGAGGGAACATCTTTAGTAGAGACAGAAGGAAACTCTGAAATTAAAGAGCCAGCATCACTTGCAGTATCTGGATCTGCAATCTTAACCACTGGAAGATCCAAATCAGGACTCTCCCATCCATCAGAATCCACACTTTTTTCCGCTTGGAGGCAGATTGTTTCCCTCCAGTGTCCATATCCTCCTTAGAACCAGAGGACACAACAGCAGACCAATCAATGTTCTCCCCTTCACCAAGAACAGCATCAGGAGCAGCATCACAAGATGACTCAGTGAAGGAAAAAATTCTCTGTCCCAGGAACAGCAACAGTATCATCCACAGAATCTGGCAACAGGGCTTCAAGAACATCGGAAGCAGCTATTACATTAGATGTAGCAAGATCCACCTCCTGAAGATTAAATTACGCTTCCTACACCTTCTCAGCCACAGGAACCACCACAGGAGCATCAGACACCTCTCCGAAAGGAACACCAACTGCAGTATTTTTACACAAAAGAGGTGATATAGATTCCAATGTCTCATCAGAGACCTCCTCCTCATTCACAGATGGCTCAAACCGCAACTGAAGATGGTTTTTTTTGCAACATCAGCGTAGGAAGGCTTCACTCTATCAAGCCCTTGCAACATCATCAAAGGACACATCCTGCACAGATGACTTGAAGAACCACACAAATCACAGGTCCGGCATTTACTACAGTGAGCAACAAGATGATCCTCCTCACCAAAATTTCAACATCTGGCACCTGGGCACCTTTCAGCAATGTGACCAAACAGGTTGCAACTACGGCAAAACAGAAGCATGTCATCATAGTATAGGAAACCTCTATTTGCACCAATGGCGAAAGTCTGTGGAGGGTGTTCTTTCCACCAATACCTAATTCATCTGGCACAAACCACACCCAGAACCTGCGCTTTCCATTGAAAGTCCCAAATTGATTCTTTAGCTTGCTACCTCCTTGAACATCATCAAAGTAGCGACAAAGAAACAGGAGAATTTCGACACCAGTGACCCAAGGGTTGTACATATGTACTGTCACCGGGATTCTTCTCTCCCTCTGCACACAGACAACAAATCTCATGCCCACCATCTCTGGAGCAACAGCCATATCAATAGTCCCGTTGATAGCAGGTCTGTAAATGATGCTCATCGGTGAAAGCCACATCAAAAATCCCTCTTGAAGGGAAAGACTGAACACAATGCAAACTTGCTCTTGGCATCTTCAAAACACCCTCCAAAACAACCTGCTTGACATAAGCCAAACCAATATTCTCTCGGCAGTCCTCAGAAATCAACACCCGAAGTGTATGGGGAACATTTGGCACATTGGTAGCCATAATTGTCCTATTGCCTCTTTAGGCTGGATTTCAGAGCGCCCCCACAAAAGCAGCATATGGCTGAAGTCCAGGGACGATGCCACAAGGCCAAGGGGATGGCCCTACTACCCAGTTGCTCTATGCCTAAGGAGTAGGCACCCCCCACAATAGCAGCAAGAGCCCAAACCACGAAGGGAAAGGACCAAAGGCCAAAGGAGCAGGTCTCAAGGCAGCAAATCTTTCAACCAAGACCAATCACAGAAAACTGCACTGGATCCAAGCCAAAAAACCCGAGAAGCGACCTCAGTCGTTTTGTAATTCTTTATTAGAAAAATAATTATATATACAAAATAAAATCATAATAACAAATGCAAACAAAATATCTCTTGTTACAAAACTGAAATATTGACCCAAATTTTTGTCATCAGAAAATAAACAAAATGCAAACATTAAACTTAAATAATCACACAAAATAAAATTAAACATATTTCAAATACAGACAAAAACAAACTGGAGGAAAAAAAAAAACCTAAATAATCCAATCCTTCCACTTCTTTGTCTTCCAGATGCCTTCAGAATCTAATTCCCCATATCGCCTCCTATCAAAAGAATAAATACAAAAACAACTTCCCACGGATCATACCCACACAATTACCTACAGTAACTACCTCTTTCTTAAAATCAAAATATTACGCACATCCCACAACACCTCCTTCACACAACATGCCAACAACCATATCAATCTTGCTTTCTCCTTTTCCACACCACTTCCACACAAACCATACATCATCATATTAAAAATTACACTCCAGTCAAACCCTTAATCATCCTTTTCAAACTTCTCCAAACATCCCTAGCATACTCACAATTCCAAAACAATGAATAACACTCTCACTTTGAAAACAACAATCTCTAGGACACACTTCTGAAGCCACTAAACGATGCATTCTCTGAAAATCCCTTGTTGGCAAACACTTAAGCACACTCATCCAACTAATATCTTTCTGCCTATCATCAAATACTTATTACACACATTTTACCATACCAACACACATTCATTTTCATTCAAACCCCCAATCAACTCAAGACCTTCTTCTTCTCCAACATTTTCAACACCATTCTGTTTGCACACCACATCTCCCTACTAATATTCTCCAAACCATATTTTTTTAATCGAACATTCCACCCTTACATAAAACCACGGAACAGCAAAACATACCGGTTTCTTTCTATAAATCTCAAATAAACCATATCGTCTTAAAACATTTCCAAAAGCATACTTTACCATACAACCAGCCATGCTATCCTTACCACTCAGAACCACACACCTACTAACATATTTCACAGCCAAAAATCTCTCCACATTTGGAAAACCCTTACCACCAACATTCTTACTCTTAACAACAACATCTCTTTTCAAACGCTCCATACTAGAACTCCAGAAAAAAGAAAATAACACTCTCAAAATTCTCCAAAAAATCCTCTCAGGTGGCGGAAAAACTAACGCCAAATATAACATAATAGGGATCAAAACCGATTTAATAACTAACATTTTTCCTTCCAAAGATAAAGTCCTTAAAGACCAAAACTGAAGTTTTCTATTCACTTTATCAAAAACATTCTCCCAACTTTCCAAGCCTTTCAAAATCCACATCAAATTTCACACCCAACACCTCAATTGCACCTTCAGTCACAGGCCATCCACAGGAATCAATCTCTCTATCGTTAACAAAAACTTTAACTTTACACTTATTCCAATTAACTCTGAAACCACTTGCCATACAAAAACATTCAACTAAAGTTTTCACCCTCCTCAAACCAGCCTGAGTCTCACATACCAAACTCACATCATCCATATACCCAATCACTTTTAAACACCTTCCATTACTACCAGGAACACTCACACCTCTAACTAATTTATCCTTCCTCAAACTAGTTAATAATGGCTCAATGACACATACAAATAACACAGGAGACAAAGGACATCCTTGACGCACTCCAGATTTAACACAAAATTCCTCAGTCAAAAAAACATTAGCCTGGACTTGACTCACAATATCACTATACAAACATTTAAACCATCCAATAATCTTACCAGAAAAACCTAAACGTTCTAAAACATGAACATAAAATCATGCACTACCCTATCGTACGCTTTTTCAAAATCCACAATAGCAAACAGCAACAGACCTCATCCTCTCCCTCACATACCACAGTACATCACGTAGTAACAAAAAACTTTCAGAAATCTGACGCCCAGGAACAGCACACACTTGATCTTCACCCACAACCTTACCAATCACTCCACGCATTCTATTTGCCAACACCTTTGCAATAGCCTTATAGTCAACATTCAACAACGTAATCAGCCTCCAATTCCTCAAATCTCTCTTATCACCCTTTTTAAATAACAAAACAGTCAAACCTTTCCTCATTTAAACAGGCAAAACATTAATTCTAAAAACAAACTTACAAACATCCAACATATCCACCCCAATCAAATTCCAAAAACAAAGTATAAAATTCAACAGGCAAACCATCACAACCAGGAACCTTCCCATTCTTAAAACTCCTAACAACCTCTGCAATCTCATCCAAACTTAGATCCCTTTCTAACAAATCATTATCATATTTTTCCAACTTAACCTCAATGTTTTCCAACAACTCATTTTCCAATAAAACATCTCTTGTTTTTTCTTTATACAACTCACTATAAAACTCATGAACTTCACGCAAAACACCATCCGTACCATTAACTTCACACTCAACCTTATCAAAAACACTAACAAAACCAGTCTTTCCTTCAAAAGCTTTCTTAAAAATGTTTTACTACAAGACTCATCCTTTTCCATTTTCTCCAATCTTGCCATAAAAACCATTTTCTTTCCTTTTTCATGCATACACTTTTTAATTATCTTTCTTGCTTCAGCAATTTCCTCATGCACATCAATACCACAATTTCTCAATTCATACAAATACAACAACCTCAGATACCATTTATCATACAACTCCCTTTCCATTCTAGCTTTCTCACAGCCTTTCTTAATAAAAAACCTCTTTATTTCCACCTTCAACCATTCCCACCACATAAGCACATTACTAAAATCACATTTTCTTTCACGCCACCTTTCATACATCCAAACAAACTGATGCTTAAACTTCTCATCTTCTAACAAATCCACATTCAGTTTCCAAACACCCTTACCATACTTGATCTTCAAATCACAATTCACCTTACACATCAAAAGGGCATGATCTGTAAAGGGCATCCGCTTTAAAGAAAAATCATCAACACATAAAAATTTACTAAAGAAAGTAAAACCCTCCCCTGAAAAAGAAACAGACCCGAAGACATCCTTCAAACCGTAAGATTTAAGCAAATCAAGTAAAAACTTCCCTGAGCTATCCACCCTACAATCACTTCCACCCTCTCTGACCCCATTCTTAATAATACAATTAAAATCCCCAACCAAAAAAGTTGGCTCTCGACCTGGCAGAAAAAACTTTAAAGTTTCAAAATCAAGCAAACGTTCTACCCTATTTGGGGAAGCATATACATTAAACAAATCAAAAACAGTCCCACAAAAACTAAAACTAACCAAAAGTACCCGACCTGGGACAATATGAACTACATTAAGGATAGAAAAACTAAACCCCTTAAACAAAACTCCCCCCCCCCATTCCTATCAGAAGAACAAGACCATACTTTAGGACCCATATTCCCAGACAGCACATTTAGGATGTTCAGAGAGACCACATTCCTGCAAATAAAAAATATTAGCAGAACATACAGATAATAATATAAAAATTGCAGCTCTCCTTGCTATAGTTGTCATACACCTGACATTAAGGAAGAAATGGTCAGAAACATCACAAAAATAAATTAAAGAGAAACAAAAAAAAAGAAATAACATCAGGACTTCTTCTTTCCTTTCTTTTTCTTAGGACTCAAAGGAGATTTTTTAAATCAGCCACATCAGTGACCCAAGGGTTGTACATATGTACTGTCACCGGGATTCTTCTCTCCCTCTGCACACAGGCAACAAATTTCATGCCAACCAAGTCTGGAGCAGCAGCCATATCAATAGTCCGTTGATAGCAGGTCTGTAAATAATGCTCATCGGTGAAAGCCACATCAAAAATCCCTCTTGAAGGGAATGACTGAACACAATGCAAACTTGCTCTTGGCATCTTCAAAACACCCTCCAAAACCACCTGCTGGACATAAGCCAAACCAATCTTCTCTCAAAAGTCCTCAGAAATCAACACCCGAAGTGTATGGGGAACATTTGGCACATTGGTAGCCATATTTGCCCTATTGCCTCTTTAGGCTGGATTTCAGAGCGCCCCCCCCAAAAGCAGCATGTGGCTGAAGTCCAGGGACAATGCCACAAGGCCAAGGGGACGGCCCTACTACCCAGTTGCTCTACGCCTAAGGAGTAGCCACCCCCCAATAGCAGCAGGAGCCCAAACCCCAAAGGGAAAGGACCCCAGGCCGAAGGAGCAGGTCTCCAGGCAGCAAACCAAGACTAAGACCAAGCACAGAAAATTGCACTTGATCCAAGCCAAAGGCCCGAGAAGCAACCTCAGCTGATTATTTCGGCCTATTGTGGGCCTCGTCAGTGAGGTGCAGCCATATTCCTCTAGGCACACTGAGCAATGGGTCCACGTCTGGATTCCCGCATCACGCTTAGGGAGACTTCCCTATGAGTCATATCAAAAAGCACACTATCCAAAGTTAAAAATTCCAAAAATGTATTCCAACACTTTAAAACTTACACAGTTAAGATGACTTGTACAAAGGAGTGTAGGAACACTGGGGAACATGACCTACGCCAGCTGACGCATTTCACGCCATTATGGCGCTTTCTCAAAGACAGTGTAGTAGATGGATGTTTACCTCGGCTTTTTAAGGCACCACTTAACCTACCCGCCATGGCCATAGACCAATCACATCCCTAATCAGGGACCAGCCTCTGCAACAGGGAATGGCATCTTCAGCCGCCAGCCAATTTCCTTTCAAGGAAGGGGCCAGCCTCCACCACACAGTATTACGTATGTAAACCTTCAACATACATAGAAAAAGATTCACAATAACAAACACAGAACACATTATAAAACCTTGATAATGTATCAAAAAATGATACATATACATACATAATGAAATTAATATTGGCAAAAACGGAAAAGGAAACATATTAAGATCAACTAGTATACTTCGAATAGAATCAGATAGAATATAGCAGAAAGGCTCACAATATTAAAATTTCTTGTTTTATCAGAAATTTCAGAGAAGGTATACATTTTACCAGACCTAATAGTGCCTCATAATTATCTGCCATATATAGAAATGTTTAAGGTAATATATAGAGGTATGTAGGTGAATACATACACTTCCATTATATATATAGATGCTCAGGGGCCCTGATATAGTACTATGTCCCATCTTAGATTCATACCTAATGGTTTAAAGATCCACTGAACCTATTTATCAAGGAGTTTCTTAAATCTATCTCCTCCTCTTAGATAAAATGAAACAAAATCTATTGCCTGAAATTTAAGGTCTTTCTTTCCTTCATTGTGTTTACAAAAAATGTTTGGCTACCAGGGTTCTAGGGGGATTCTTTTTTATGGATGATAAGTGTTCCCTTATATGTTCTTTAAGGTTACGACGACTAGTACACCCTGTATACTGTTTCTTGCATACTGTGCAGATTATTAAATATACTACATATTTAGAGCAACAGTCCAATCTAGAATAAATGCTGAAACTGTTGCCTTCAGTAGTAGATGTAAATTATTTGCCTGTAGCCACATGATCACATACCATACATGGATGTCTGCCACATCGGTAAAAACATTTTTTGGATAGCCATATTTCTTTACCCCATTTTCTGTTGTTTGTAGACATAATTAACAACTTGGGACCCTATTGCTGGGGCCCTCCTGGAAACAAATGTACACCCCTTATCTAAAATAGAATGCAGTTTCAAATCTAATTTCAAAATACCCGTTACCTTTAACTATGTTTACAATTTGGTGAAATTGGTTACTAAACAGAGTTACAAAGAATATTTTTTGTGAATTTTTATTTCCAATTTTTCCTTTGTTAGCTTTCTTTATACTATGTTTTTGGTGTTTGTCCCTATCTAAGTGACTCACTTGGGCTCTGAGATTCATCAAATAATGTTTTTTATACCCTATCCATTCTAAATGATTCACTAGATCTAGAGTTCAGTGTTTAAGGTATTGCCTCCTGTTAATTGAATGTCCAACTATTAATACATTGATCATTCAGTTTATATGTAAATTTAAAATTTACATAAATCCCATTAAGGTATCTGATGAAGGATTCCGCCTGCAAAACAGAGAAAAACATGTTCCATGAAAATATGAAATTATAAGCAAGATATATTGATTATTTGATTATAGTATGGAGTGGTGCTGATCTGCAGGTGGAGTCCTTCATCAGGTACCTTAATGGGAATGATGTAAATTTAAAATTTACATATAAACTGAATGATCAATGTATTGAATATTTGGACATTCAATTAATAGGAGGCGATATCTTAAACACTGAACTGTACAGGAAATATATTACTGGCAATATGATATTGAGGGCAGACTCCCTGCCATCCAAACCATGTCACCAAAGCGATTCCAAAAGGTCAACTGAATAGAATTAGGAGACTGTGTAACACAATTACAAAACATGATGAACACTCTCTAGATCTAGTGAATCATTTAGAATGGAGAGGGTATAATAAACATTATTTGATGAATCTCAGAGCCCAAGTGAGGCACTTAGATAGGGCCAAACTCCTAAAACATGGTAAAAATAAAGCTAACAAAGGAAAAATTGGGTATTTTGAAATTAGATTCAAAACTGGATTCTATTTTAGATAAGGGGTGTACATTTGTTTTCAGGAGGGCCCCAACAATAGGGTCCCAAGTTGTGAACTATGTCTACAAACAACAGAACATGGGTAAAGAAATATGGCTATCCATAAAAGGGTTTTACAGATGTGGCAGACATCCATGTATGGTATGTGATCATGTGACTACAGGCAAATAATTTACATCTACTACTGAAGGCAACAGTTTCAGCATTAATTTTAGATTGGACTGTTGCTCTAAATATGTAGTATATTTAATAACCTGCACAGTATGCAAGATACAGTATACAGGGTGTACTAGTCATAACCTTAAAGAACAAATAAGGGAACACTTATTATCCATCAAAAAGAATCCCCCAAGAACCCCAACAAACTGGTAAAATGTATACCTTCTCTGAAATTTCTGATAAAACAAGAAATTACAATATTGTGAGCCTTTCTGCTATATTCTTTCCAATTCTATTCGAAGCATATTTGTTGATATGTTTCCTTTTCCATTTTTGCCAATATAAATTTCATTATGTACTGTATGTATATGTATCATTTTTTGATACTTTATCAATGTTTTTATAATGTTTTCTGTGTTTGTTATTGTGAATCTTTTTCTATGTATGTTGAAGGTTTACCTATGTAATATGGTATGGTGGAGGCTGGCCCCTTCCTTGAAAGGTAATTGGCTGGGGGCCGAAGAGGTTGTGCCCTGTTGCGAAAGCTGGTCCATGTTTAGGGATGTGATTGGTCTATGGCCGCGGCGGGTAGGTTAAGTGGTGCCTTAAAAAGCCGAGGTGGACATCCCCTTACTACACTGTCTTTGAGAAAGCGCCATAATGGCATGAAACGCATCAAATGACATAGGTTGTGTTCCCCAGTGTTCCTACACTCCTCTGTACAAGTCCTCTGAACTATGTAAGTTTTAAAGTGTTGGAATACATTTTTGGAATTTTTAACTTTGGATAGTGTGCTTTTTGATATGGTTGCCATGTACATTGTGGGATTCTGCATACAAGTTTGGGGATTTTCTGTCTTTCTTCACATTATACACGAGCTGTGGCTGGAGTAAATTTTTGGCTGGCAAAACACCAGCCATTCAATCCCAAATGGAGCAGACTGATTTAGTGTTGTTCTATAGGAGCCTCAAAACCGCACCTGTGTACATAATAAAAACACTGGTTTTAAAACCTGTCCTCAGGCCTCGCCAACAGGCCAGGTTTTCGTGTTTTCCTTGGATAAGAGCAGGTAATATAACAATGTTTACTAAGCAGCTGATCATTTCACCTGTGCTCTAGTTCAGATATCCTCAAAATGTGGCCAATATCATAACTTTTCACACACTTGTGAATTGGAATTATGAACATGTAAACTTAGTAAAAAATGGAAGCGCAAATCACTTTACACCAGCTCAATGAGTTAGCACTTTGTGGCTCAAAATGAACACTAGAAGTTTAAACTTGGCTTTAAAGCATCTTTACACTAAGAACAAAAATTATTAAAACATCACAAATGTACCCCTTTAACTTTTATTTAAAAAGCAATAAAGCTTACCCCTGTTGTGTTCCGTGTGTACTGTTTCTCAGAGAGTAATAACGTCTTCCCCTTAGTTAACTTTCATATTTAAGTAGTCCAGGTATACTACAAGGTATGACAAATTGTAAGCAAATCTCAAGCAGAATGACCAATGACTTTGATAACTATACTCAATTAAAATAAGAAAGGAGTTTTCTTTATTTGTAAAAATGGCACAGAAAAGGTAGATACACCAGTATGTTCATGACCCTTTAACGCTGCATCACTGGTAAATATAATATGACAATTAATCGTTTAAAAATACATAATTTACTTATTAATTTCATTTTAAGCATAGGAAGATGGTTTCCTTTTTATACCAGACATTAATAGTTCTTTTTTCTATGTTAAACGACTAACCAGAAAAAGAATTATTTCAACAATCAAATCAAATAAAGGAAACAAAACAGAGAAATAAATCTCTTAGAGGTAAATGTCTCTGCTTTACACAAGGTCAAAGCAGATTCATGAAGATAAATTATACAGGAAATGATCTACCAACAGTGACACAATACATATATGCAATGGACTAATGTGTTTCCATGTATGATAAGCTTACAGAAAACTGTATATAATAAAACAAGATAGTGTATTAATTACTTTGATAATATTAATTGCATATTATGTCTTTTTATATGTCTATATGAATCATAACTGTAAAGCTATATCATTTTGACGGTGGAAAAGTTTTGTTTCATTATTATTGAGTTGAAGTTCATATCCCTGAGCTAAATTCTAGGTATAGAAGCAGAGTTTTAATTGTTTCGCATCAAAATAGCTGGGTAAGCTTGATTAACAGTGTTCAGCAACATTCATAATAGTCCAAGCCTGGTCCTGCATAAAATAGAAACTAGGAAAAATCAATAAGATTTAATAAGATCAGGAACAATCACTTACAATAGTACATCAATCACACAAAGTAATAGGTGCAGGATTTGATGGGGTCTTGAACTGTTTGAGAGATTCATAACTTGTACTCGTTAATGATATGTTCATTTGCATTTTATCAATCTAGCTCCAGCTGACAAGATGAAAGACTAGTAAGAAAATGTGTTGACGAAGCCAATAATGTTTAGCAATTAAAAAAGCAACAGATAATAGGAAATATATTTTGTCATATGGAAATTTTGGTATAAATTGGAAAAACAGAGCAACGGGATACTTTTACTTTTATAAGTATATAATAGTTCAATATTCCATACCCAGAAATGACTAGTGTGCTCGTAACCTGTCCAAAGGACTCATTATGTTAAAAGAAATCTACAGCAATAAAAAAAAATCCTCTTTTTTTTATAGACCTCATATATCTTTCATATTTTGTAATCCCATTGAAGTAATAACATGAAAAGTGCATAGTTTCCTGTTTATTGCCTCTTTTCTAAAATAAATAAAGCTTACGGTTATGCCTAGAGGAAAAAAAATGAAATAATTTCAACATAACTAAAGCCATCTTAATGATATATCATTTTGGCAATTGTGTGTTGTATTCTGTATTGTTTATGAAAAATGCAACTGAATTAATCTCCTCGGGGAAAAGAGGGTAGTTTTCTCTAGTAGCATAGGATCTTGCAGTGAATATAATAGGTGCATGCAGCTTATATATACAGAATTTGAAAAAGTCTGATTAATGAAAACATAAATGTTAAAAAGCACAGTGTTTTAAATAAGAGAAGAGTTTATTCAACAAAGTTTAAACTACTTGAAAATAATCTTGCTTTTGTAGTCATTACATTAAGCCTTTAGTTTGATTACCTAATTTGCAGAACCAGATTTACTATTTGATATATTTTTTTTTTATTTATGAAATTTTAATCGAAAAACAGGCATAGTATGGAAAAAAAAACTATGACATCCAAATAGATGTTTTTTAGATTATTATATTATAGCTATAACAATGGTATGATTATTTTAAAGGTACCAGCATTACTACTCTGCAAAAATAAATCTTGTAATGGTTATTAAAAGCTTACTATGACTGCCTGCCATAACTAATCCTAATTGTGACCTCCCAAATTTCACATATTTTACCCCTATTCCTTGCCTATCTCTCACCAGTCATTAACCCCAAATGCACCTGTCCCATCTCCATTATCAACTCCATCCCTGGTAGCGACCCCTACCCAAAAGCCTATCTTCATTGCACAGCTGTGGCAGGACTGTTTTTAGGGTTAACTTGCAATTAAGGAGGTTCAGGAAATAGGTAATTAGGGGTTTTGTGTGGTGGGGAGGATAAGCAAATTGAGAGGATAATTGATTTTTTAACCTATTGAATTTTAAATATGTAAAAACAGTTTTCACTGTTGAAATGGCACACTCTAGGGGAAAAGAGTAATGGGATACTGCCATTACTATCTCATACTGTGTCCTATAGAAATTATAAGTCATAACTGCTAGATGCAAGCAGTTTTTTCATGAGTTTTGCATTTTCTTCTCACAGCTTACAAATGTTGTCTCATTACTCACTTCTGGTAGTGCTAGTTGGGCAAACATTGCTTAACTGTCAATGCATTAATTTTCACAGTCAAAAACTACAAAGAAGGCTCACTCAGAGTCCATAGGGACATACAATATATTATAAATGGATTTACTTAATATGGACCACACCAATTTTACTTTCAAATGTTATACTTGCTATATTATCTCATTGAAATCTTTCTTATAATTATGAAGTGAAAAAGATAGGAATTCATTAAACCAATGGCTATCAACAAAAAGTATATATTTGGCATTTTTATTTCATGAAGACTTACTATCCTTTAGAAAAAAAACCTATTTCAACTGATTGATCTCTACAAAAATCCCCATAGACTTTAATAGTGATTTTCTGTAGACTTAAAGGGACACTGAACCCACATTTTTTTATTTTGTGATTCAGAAAGAGCATGCAAATTTAAGCAACTTTCTAATGTACTCCTGTTATCAAATGGTCTTCATTCTCTTGATATCTTTATTTGAAAAGCAAGAATGTAAGTTAAGATGCCAGCCCATTGTTGGTGAACAACCTGGTTTGTTCTTGCTGATTGGTGGATTGATTTAACCGACCAATAAATAAGTGCTGTCCAGGTTCTGAACCAAGAAATTGCTTAGATGCCCTGTTTTTCAAATAAAGATAGCAAGAGAACAAAGAAAATTTGATAATAGGAGTAAATTAGAAAGTTGCTTGAAATTGCATGCTCTCCTGGGTTCCGGTGGAGTAGGAGCAAGGCAAGTTAACCTGAGCTCACTGCTCCAGCCCAACAGCTCCTGGCGGTGAAACTTTCGCACCCTGCCTCAAGTCTTGAGGCTGCTTTTTTCAGGGCAATTCATGAAGACCAAGCTGGAACCCTGTCCAGGGGACTGCCATCCCTCTGGCATATGCTAGAACATTGATACCCGAACTCACTTCTTGTGGCCCAAAACCCTTTACCTGAGCATACAGGTGCGGTGCTAATAAGTGGTTTCCCTGCCTCAAGGCATCTCACTTCCTCAGACGTTTGCCTCTATCTTCTAACAACTGCCTGATTGCCAAACCAAGCACCCCCTATCTCCTTGTTGTCGCTGCCCGCCGCTTGAGAGCGGCTAATCCTAAGCCTAAAGAATAACAGCATTTCTTCAACCCTGTAAGGTGAGCCTCCCAGGACTTTTTTCTTCAGTCAGACTTACCCCGCTGATGAGTGCCCGCCTCGCCCCTCCCCCACCGGTGCTGCGTGGGAGGTGGATGGGACTTGCTCTGTCTTGGAGTCGGCGGTGCGGTTTCGTTTTTCACGCTCCTGCATGCTGCTTCCTTCTCTCCCCTCCCACCGGTGCTGCGTGAGGGGAGACAAAGCCTGAGTCTTTTGCTGGATTGGGAGGCAGGAGGAAGTGTGGGTGGCCACCTCAGGGAGTGAACTGCTTCCCCAGATCCTGAACATCGGAGAAGAATACGGCGGGCAGACAGATGACATAGGAGGGGGTAAGTCAAGTTGCAGAGCACGGCTCTGTATATAAATTTCTTTTTTGGCATATCATTAACCTTCTTAAGTGATACGTAGTAAAGTAATACAGAGTTAAAAGACTGGGGTTAATGGGCTTGGAAGCTTTCCTGGAAATGGGCCTCTAAAACCACTTAAAGAACACATTTCCTTGCCTATACTCGGTAGGAGAATTGCTGGCACCTGGCTAACTGAACACATATTTCAATACCTTGAAAGACCAGGGGGAGAAGGACTAAATTACTGTTTGAAATTTTTACTAGTATCTCCAACTCCTAATCTGACAATCTTGGGAAAAGCAGAGAGCGGAGAAAAAGATACAAAGTGGCACTCACTAATTAAGAATGGACATAATTGTAGCTAGCACAAGCACAAAATTTGTTTCTCCTTAAGTATACACTGCATTGTGCTTTTTTTTCTTTTTTTTCTTTTCGTTTGTCTTTTGTTCGCTGAGTTGAATTTTGACACAAAATTTATTTACTATTATGTAAGTGAATCTTAACATCTCATTAAAAATAATAAGCAGAGTCAAAGTAAAGAAGCTAAGCTATTTATATATGGATTATATGCTAGATTGTTTAGCAAGAAACAAGGGGGTTAACATATTTGGTGCTATAGAAACGTTTTTTGCAAATTAGAATACTCTCTATTTAAAGGTCTATTTACACAAAGCACAAATAGATAGCTCTACAAATAGAATTGGGCTCTTAAGAGCAGGGTCTGTAAAGCATAAGAGTGTCTTTTGTTTAGAGGGTTTATTTATCTGCAGTTTTTAAAAGCGTCAGTGTATCTAATTCTTATTTTTTGTTTCCCTTAAAAATCCTGCATGACAGGGCCCTCTTCTTTTCTGTTAATTCCTAGTTCTGTGGTATTTCTATTATCTGCTTAAAGATCTACACTTATATAAGTATGTAAAGGTAATAAGTTAGTGAAAGGTTTAACATATTACTCAGGTCTCTCCAGATCTGAATTTATTTCAGGGTTAATGACCCTTGCATTGCTGAACTGATTTGTTAAAGGAAAAGACATCAGAAGCCTTAAAGGTGTACTTTGAATTAAAAGGAAACCTATACAAGTAAATCTTGAACTCTTGAAAGGCTTTAGCCTCTACTTCAAATTAAAAGGTATAATTCTTTAAAAACTGATAGATAGGTGTGAAGAAGAGTAAAACTTTGGGTTCTTTAACCTTAACGTGACTGGGTAAACCCACATCTGTCTGATCAGTGTAACCTTATAGTTTTCTACAAACAACTTGTGCCAAACTCAATGTTTGGCTGACTTTAAAACATTCTAGATTTTGCCTTTATAATTCCTTAATCCTTCTATAGACAAATGTCATGGCTGGTCAAGTGACCCCTCTACACTTTTCTTAAGGATTTTTCTTTCTCCTTAAGCCAAAACTCGGTTTCACTCTATCCCTAATTTTCCCTTTCCCCCCCCCCTTTTTTTTTTTTTTTTTCTCTTCTCTCTTATCTCTTCTGAACTGAAACACGATTTCCCTGGGCCAACGTTTTTTTTTTTTTCTCTTTCCTTCTATCCCAGGGTTAGGGCACGTGCACTTTTATGGTTACTGGGACATTGGTTCTTAATCTTCTTCTTTTCCCCGATAAAGTTATTAATCACAACACACGGTATAAATAATTAGTAGTGGTACACTCACAATTTTTTTTTTTTTGTAGCACATGGATAAATTCCTTCACTCCCATTCACGGACTCCTTCACCAGTCATGGCTTCCAAACCAAGAGATAGGAGGACAAAGGCCGTTGCCGAAGTTTCCTCAGAAATATCTGCACCTACAGTTCCCATTCTGCCCACAAACGAACTAACTAATGTACAGGCCCTAGTGGCTAGCATATCTGAGGCACTAACCCCAAAATTTGATGTACTAAGATCTGAGATTAAGCAAGATATTAATCTACTTAGACATGAGATAAAATTATTTTCCAACAGACTAGAAGAGGCCGAACAGAGAGTATCTGATCTGGAAGATCTTATCTCAGCACAGGGGACCAATCTTGAAGCTAATAACATAATTATAGCTAAAATGCAAAATAAAATGGAAGACCTGGAAAATCGCGCCAGGCGCAACAATATCCGCATTATAGGGGTCCCTGAATGGGGACCGCTAGAAGATTTAAATACATTTATTCCTGAGATTTTAATTCAGCTTCTTAAGATTCCTCCCAATTATCCATTGATAGTAGTCGAGAGAATACACAGACTGGGGAGACAAACAACAAACAGACAGGGAGATAACAGACCTAGGCCTATAATAGCGAAATTGCTTAATTTTCAAGACAAGGTCACATTACTCCAACATTATCGCAAAAAACAGCCAATTTTCTATAAAGAAAAAAAAATCCTTCTATTTCAAGATTACATAGTTGAAACATCCATCAAAAGAAGAAATTTGGCCCCAATCTGTTCAAAATTTATTCAGCAAGGCTTTCAAGCCCTAATAATATATCCTTCTAAATTAAAAATCCTTGTGAAAGGAGAGGCTCACCTCTTCGATAACCCACAAGAAGCAGAAAAACTATTGCAACAATTAAACACGCAGGAAAAATAAGAGTTTTCTTTTTCTTTTTTATAACGACAGAAGTTAGAGTTTGGTTGAATGGGACAGTATTTACCTATTAAATTCCCTTCCCCTTGTGTTTTTTTTTTTTTCTCTCCCTCTCTCTCCCTCTTTTTTCTTTCCCCTTTCTTAGATAAATGTGTGGCTTAGTCACAAATCTGAAATTAATTTCCTGGAATGTAGGGGGAATTTCTACTCCCATCAAAAGAAAAGCAATCTCAACCCATGCAAGGTGACTTGATTCGGATATTGTTCTCCTACAGGAGACCCACTTAACTCAGGTGGAAATCTTGAAGCTTAAAAAGGGATGGGTAAAGGAAGTATTTGCCTCACCCGGAACTGGCAGGAAGAGGGGGGTGGCCATACTGATGGGGAAAAGGTTAAAGGCAGAAATTCTACAGATTTTGACTGATCCAGAAGGGAGATATCTACTGTTAAAACTAAAAATTGAAAAGGCTATTTTTTCACTTTGTAATATATATGCACCTAATATTATAGATCCAGAATTCTGGAATCAACTACAGGCCAAAATCCTTTCCTTCAAGGAAGGATATTTAATCCTTGGAGGAGACTTTAACATGGCTCCTCATTGCCCCCTAGACAGACTGAGGGATAACAGGGATCATAAGAAGAATAAAAAAGATAATTTAGAATCTAAACTATTAACGAAAATTAAACAAAATTTAAATATTAGAGACATATGGAGGATTCAGAATCCTGATGTCCAGGAATATACCTGTCTATCTAAGGCACACAAGACCATGTCAAGAATTGATCTTTTTTGATTGATGAAAGGCTATGCACAGCTAAAGTAAATGCAAAGATATTACCAATTTTTCTTTCGGACCATGGACCAATTTCTCTAAACTTTCAATTTTCGGCTCCCCGGACGGGCTCTGTACGGTTTCATTTCCCCTCCTTCTTGGCAACAGACATAAAGTTTAAAGCTCACTTAAGGATCAAATTCGAAGAATATATTCAATGTAATAGGGAATATTGGGAACGTCCATTAATTCTCTGGGAAGCGGCTAAAGCAGTCATTAGAGGCGAAATTATCTCATATAGTGCAATGATCAGTAAAAAGTTAAGATCTAGAGAAAAAGAATTAAATAATGCCTTGACCAATTCATATAATCGTTTACTTTTGACTAAAAACCCAGCTAACTGGGCTAGCTATATTCGGGCAAAAAACGAGAAAGATACATTTGCATTATATAGAGAAACTCAATCTGATTTGAAATTACAATCTAAATTGTATACATATGGAAATAAATCTGGAAAATTACTTGCAAACTTGGTTAGGAATGATAGAAAGTCACCACTTATTGAAAAACTTCTCGTAGATGGGAAGCTTCTTATAAAGAGCTCAGATATACATGAAGAAATGGCTAGATATTATCAAGAGATATACTCACTAAGAAAATCTGATCCAATACAAGCAGAAGATTTCTGGAGCAAAATAACTTGCCCTAAACTTTCTGCAGAAGAAACGGAAACTCTTAATGCCCCGATAAGGGTTGAGGAAGTAGAAAAAGCGATTCTTGAACTAGCTACAAACAAGGCCGCAGGGCTGGATGGCTTACCAAGTGAGTTTTATAAGATTTTGACATCAGAGATTGCCCCCCACCTCAATCAGGAATATAATGCTATGTATATTAAAGGAGAAGTGGTACCGAAAGACTTCTCAGCATCTTTCACTACTCTTATTCCTAAAAGTGGAAAAGATCCAGCATATAGGGAGTCATACAGACCGATTGCCTTATTAAACGTAGACTATAAGGTTTTCATGTCTATCTTGGCCAAAAGACTGCAGGGGATTTTATCTAATATTATACATAAAGATCAAGCAGGCTTCTTAAATTCACGAAATTCTTCAGCTAAAATAAGAGAAGTTTTACTGGTTTCTGAATATTTTTATAATGCTGAGAAGAGGGAGAGAGAAGAAGGGGTTTACATCCCAGATCTAGCTATTGTGGCCATTGACGCAGAAAAGGCGTTTGACTCGATACAACATGATCACCTTTTTACCTCAATGGATCAGTTTGGGTTCAAAGGCAATTTTCCTAAATTCATACAACATGTATACAGCCTTCCATCTACTAGCATAATTGTCAACAACATTGTCTCTTCACAAATTGTGCTTAACAGAGGAACTAGGCAGGGATGCCCCCTCTCTCCCCTCCTTTTTAACCTAGCCATCGAGTCATTGGCCATAAGGATCAGATCACAGCTGGAAGGTATAATGATTGGCAGACAGGAGATGAAACTGGCATTATATGCAGATTACATTCTTGTTTATCTGTCAAACACCCAGGTAAATATACCCAAGCTCTTACAAATCATTAACCATTTTGGTTCATTTTCTGGATATAAAACAAATGTCTCCAAATCTGAGATTTATTGGCTCCGAAAGAATAAAGACTCATTTCTGAATAGCCCTTTTAAAACAGTCAAAGACTCATTTAAGTACTTGGGTATAGTAATACCCACAAACCCGCAGGACATTTACAATCTTAGTATTAGAATACTCTCTATTTAAAGGTCTATTTACACAAAGCACAAATAGATAGCTCTACAAATAGAATTGGGCTCTTAAGAGCAGGGTCTGTAAAGCATAAGAGTGTCTTTTGTTTAGAGGGTTTATTTATCTGCAGTTTTTAAAAGCTTCAGTGTATCTAATTCTTATTTTTTGTTTCCCTTAAAAATCCTGCATGACAGGGCCCTCTTCTTTTCTGTTAATTCCTAGTTCTGTGGTATTTCTATTATCTGCTTAAAGATCTACACTTATATAAGTATGTAAAGGTAATAAGTTAGTGAAAGGTTTAACATATTACTCAGGTCTCTCCAGATCTGAATTTATTTCAGGGTTAATGACTCTTGCATTGCTGAACTGATTTGTTAAAGGAAAAGACATCAGAAGCCTTAAAGGTGTACTTTGAATTAAAAGGAAACCTATACAAGTAAATCTTGAACTCTTGAAAGGCTTTAGCCTCTACTTCAAATTAAAAGGTATAATTCTTTAAAAACTGATAGATAGGTGTGAAGAAGAGTAAAACTTTGGGTTATTTAACCTTAACGTGACTGGGTAAACCCACATCTGTCTGATCAGTGTAACCTTATAGTGTTCTACAAACAACTTGTGCCAAACTCAATGTTTGGCTGACTTTAAAACATTCTAGATTTTGCCTTTATAATTCCTTAATCCTTCTATAGACAAATGTCATGGCTGGTCAAGTGACCCCTCTACACTTTTCTTAAGGATTTTTTTTTCTCCTTAAGCCAAAACTCGGTTTCACTCTATCCCTAATTTTCCCTTCCCCCCCCCTTTTTTTTTCTCTTCTCTCTTATCTCTTCTGAACTGAAACATGATTTCCCTGGGCCAGCGTTTTTTTTTTTTTTCTCTTTCCTTCTATCCCAGGGTTAGGGCACGTGCACTTTTATGTTTACTGGGACATTGGTTCTTAATCTTCTTCTTTTCACCGATAAAGTTATTAATCACAACACACGGTATAAATAATTAGTAGTGGTACACTCACGAATTATTTTTTTTTTGTAGCACATGGATAAATTCCTTCACTCCCATTCCCGGACTCCTTCACCAGTCATGGCTTCCAAACCAAGAGATAGGAGGACAAAGGCCGTTGCCGAAGTTTCCTCAGAAATATCTGTACCTACAGTTCCCATTCTGCCCACAAACGAACTAACTAATGTACAGGCCCTAGTGGCTAGCATATCTGAGGCACTAACCCCAAAATTTGATGTACTAAGATCTGAGATTAAGCAAGATATTAATCTACTTAGACATGAGATAAAATTATTTTCCAACAGACTAGAAGAGGCCGAACAGAGAGTATCTGATCTGGAAGATCTTATCTCAGCACAGGGGACCAATCTTGAAGCTAATAACATAATTATAGCTAAAATGCAAAATAAAATGGAAGACCTGGAAAATCGCGCCAGGCGCAACAATATCCGCATTATAGGGGTCCCTGAAGGGGGACCGCTAGAAGATTTAAATACATTTATTCCTGAGATTTTAATTCAGCTTCTTAAGATTCCTCCCAATTATCCATTGATAGTAGTCGAGAGAATACACAGACTGGGGATACAAACAACAAACAGACAGGGAGATAACAGACCTAGGCCAATAATAGCGAAATTGCTTAATTTTCAAGACAAGGTCACATTACTCCAACATTATCGCAAAAACCAGCCAATTTTCTATAAAGAAAAAAAAATCCTTCTATTTCAAGATTACATAGTTGAAACATCCATCAAAAGAAGAAATTTGGCCCCAATCTGTTCAAAATTTATTCAGCAAGGCTTTCAAGCCCTAATAATATATCCTTCTAAATTAAAAATCCTTGTGAAAGGAGAGGCTCACCTCTTCGATAACCCACAAGAAGCAGAAAAACTATTGCAACAATTAAACACGCAGGAAAAATAAGAGTTTTCTTTTTCTTTTTTATAACGACAGAAGTTAGAGTTTGGTTGAATGGACAGTATTTACCTATTAAATTCCCTTCCCCTTGTGTTTTTTTTTTTTTTTCTCTCCCTCTCTCTCCCTCTTTTTTCTTTCCCCTTTCTTAGATAAATGTGTGGCTTAGTCACAAATCTGAAATTAATTTCCTGGAATGTAGGGGGAATTTCCACTCCCATCAAAAAAAAAGCAATCTCAACCCATGCAAGGCAACTTGATTCGGATATTGTTCTCCTACAGGAGACCCACTTAACTCAGGTGGAAATCTTGAAGCTTAAAAAGGGATGGGTAAAGGAAGTATTTGCCTCACCCGGCACTGGCAGAAAGAGGGGGGTGGCCATACTGATGGGGAAAAGGTTAAAGGCAGAAATTCTACAGGTTTTGACTGATCCAGAAGGGAGATATCTACTGTTAAAACTAAAAATTGAAAAGGCTATTTTTTCACTTTGTAATATATATGCACCTAATATTATAGATCCAGAATTCTGGAATCAACTACAGGCCAAAATCCTTTCCTTCAAGGAAGGATATTTAATCCTTGGAGGAGACTTTAACATGGCTCCTCATTGCCCCCTAGACAGACTGAGGGATAACAGGGATCATAAGAAGAATAAAAAAGATAATTTAGAATCTAAACTATTGACGAAAATTAAACAAAATTTAAATATCAGAGACATATGGAGGATTCAGAATCCTGATGTCCAGGAATATACCTGTCTATCTAAGGCACACAAGACCATGTCAAGAATTGATCTTTTTTTGATTGATGAAAGGCTATGCACAGCTAAAGTAAATGCAAAGATATTACCAATTTTTCTTTCGGACCATGGACCAATTTCTCTAAACTTTCAATTTTCGGCTCCCCGGACGGGCTCTGTACGGTTTCATTTCCCCTCCTTCTTGGCAACAGACATAAAGTTTAAAGCTCACTTAAGGATCAAATTCGAAGAATATATTCAATGTAATAGGGAATATTGGGAACGTCCATTAATTCTCTGGGAAGCGGCTAAAGCAGTCATTAGAGGCGAAATTATCTCATATAGTGCAATGATCAGTAAAAAGTTAAGATCTAGAGAAAAAGAATTAAATAATGCCTTGACCAATTCATATAATCGTTTACTTTTGACTAAAAACCCAGCTAACTGGGCTAGCTATATTCGGGCAAAAAACGAGAAAGATACATTTGCATTATATAGAGAAACTCAATCTGATTTGAAATTACAATCTAAATTGTATACATATGGAAATAAATCTGGAAAATTACTTGCAAACTTGGTTAGGAATGATAGAAAGTCACCACTTATTGAAAAACTTCTCGTAGATGGGAAGCTTCTTATAAAGAGCTCAGATATACATGAAGAAATGGCTAGATAATATCAAGAGATATACTCACTAAGAAAATCTGATCCAATACAAGCAGAAGATTTCTGGAGCAAAATAACTTGCCCTAAACTTTCTGCAGAAGAAACGGAAACTCTTAATGCCCCGATAAGGGTTGAGGAAGTAGAGAAAGCGATTCTTGAACTAGCTACAAACAAGGCCGCAGGGCCGGATGGCTTACCAAGTGAGTTTTATAAGATTTTGACATCAGAGATTGCCCCCCACCTCAATCAGGTATATAATGCTATGTATATTAAAGGAGAAGTGGTACCGAAAGACTTCTCAGCATCTTTCACTACTCTTATTCCTAGAAGTGGAAAAGATCCAGCATATAGGGAGTCATACAGACCGATTGCCTTATTAAACGTAGACTATAAGGTTTTCATGTCTATCTTGGCCAAAAGACTGCAGGGGATTTTATCTAATATTATACATAAAGATCAAGCAGGCTTCTTAAATTCACGAAATTCTTCAGCTAAAATAAGAGAAGTTTTACTGGTTTCTGAATATTTTTATAATGCTGAGAAGAGGGAGAGAGAAGAAGGGGTTTACATCCCAGATCTAGCTATTGTGGCCATTGACGCAGAAAAGGCGTTTGACTCGATACAACATGATCACCTTTTTACCTCAATGGATCAGTTTGGGTTCAAAGGCAATTTTCCTAAATTCATACAAAATTTATACAGCCTTCCATCTACTAGCATAATTGTCAACAACATTGTCTCTTCACAAATTGTGCTTAACAGAGGAACTAGGCAGGGATGCCCCCTCTCTCCCCTCCTTTTTAACCTAGCCATCGAGTCATTGGCCATAAGGATCAGATCACAGCTGGAAGGTATAATGATTGGCAGACAGGAGATGAAACTGGCATTATATGCAGATTACATTCTTGTTTATCTGTCAAACACCCAGGTAAATATACCCAAGCTCTTACAAATCATTAACCATTTTGGTTCATTTTCTGGATATAAAACAAATGTCTCCAAATCTGAGATTTATTGGCTCCGAAAGAATAAAGACTCATTTCTGAATAGCCCTTTTAAAACAGTCAAAGACTCATTTAAGTACTTAGGTATAGTAATACCCACAAACCCGCAGGACCTTTACAATCTTAGTATTAGAATACTCTCTATTTAAAGGTCTATTTACACAAAGCACAAATAGATAGCTCTACAAATAGAATTGGGCTCTTAAGAGCAGGGTCTGTAAAGCATAAGATTGTCTTTTGTTTAGAGGGTTTATTTATCTGCAGTTTTTAAAAGCTTCAGTGTATCTAATTCTTATTTTTTGTTTCCCTTAAAAATCCTGCATGACAGGGCCCTCTTCATTTCTGTTAATTCATAGTTCTGTGGTATTTCTATTATCTGCTTAAAGATCTACACTTATATAAGTATGTAAAGGTAATAAGTTAGTGAAAGGTTTAACATATTACTCAGGTCTCTCCAGATCTGAATTTATTTCAGGGTTAATGACCCTTGCATTGCTGAACTGATTTGTTAAAGGAAAAGACATCAGAAGCCTTAAAGGTGTACTTTGAATTAAAAGGAAACCTATACAAGTAAATCTTGAACTCTTGAAAGGCTTTAGCCTCTACTTCAAATTAAAAGGTATAATTCTTTAAAAACTGATAGATAGGTGTGAAGAAGAGTAAAACTTTGGGTTATTTAACCTTAACGGGACTGGGTAAACCCACATCTGTCTGATCAGTGTAACCTTATAGTTTTCTACAAACAACTTGTGCCAAACTCAATGTTTGGCTGACTTTAAAACATTCTAGATTTTGCCTTTATAATTCCTTAATCCTTCTATAGACAAATGTCATGGCTGGTCAAGTGACCCCTCTACACTTTTCTTAAGGATTTTTTTTTCTCCTTAAGCCAAAACTCGGTTTCACTTTATCCCTAATTTTCCCTTCCCCCCCCTTTTTTTTTTTCTCTTCTCTCTTATCTCTTCTGAACTGAAACACGATTTCCCTGGGCCAACATGTTTTTTTTCTCTTTCCTTCTATCCCAGGTTTAGGGCACGTGCACTTTTATGTTTACTGGGACATTGGTTCTTAATCTTCTTCTTTTCACCGATAAAGTTATTAATCACAACACACGGTATAAATAATTAGTAGTGGTACACTCACAATTTTTTTTTTTTGTAGCACATGGATAAATTCCTTCACTCCCATTCACGGACTCCTTCACCAGTCATGGCTTCCAAACCAAGAGATAGGAGGACAAAGGCCGTTGCCGAAGTTTCCTCAGAAATATCTGTACCTAAAGTTCCCATTCTGCCCACAAACGAACTAACTAATGTACAGGCCCTAGTGGCTAGCATATCTGAGGCACTAACCCCAAAATTTGATGTACTAAGATCTGAGATTAAGCAAGATATTAATCTACTTAGACATGAGATAAAATTATTTTCCAACAGACTAGAAGAGGCCGAACAGAGAGTATCTGATCTGGAAGATCTTATCTCAGCACAGGGGACCAATCTTGAAGCTAATAACATAATTATAGCTAAAATGCAAAATAAAATGGAAGACCTGGAAAATCGCGCCAGGCGCAACAATATCCGCATTATAGGGGTCCCTGAATGGGGACCGCTAGAAGATTTAAATACATTTATTCCTGAGATTTTAATTCAGCTTCTTAAGATTCCTCCCAATTATCCATTGATAGTAGTCGAGAGAATACACAGACTGGGGAGACAAACAACAAACAGACAGGGAGATAACAGACCTAGGCCTATAATAGCGAAATTGCTTAATTTTCAAGACAAGGTCACATTACTCCAACATTATCGCAAAAACCAGCCAATTTTCTAAAAAGAAAAAAAAATCCTTCTATTTCAAGATTACATAGTTGAAACATCCATCAAAAGAAGAAATTTGGACCCAATCTGTTCAAAATGTATTCAGCAAGGCTTTCAAGCCCTAATAATATATCCTTCTAAATTAAAAATCCTTGTGAAAGGAGAGGCTCACCTCTTCGATAACCCACAAGAAGCAGAAAAACTATTGCAACAATTAAACACGCAGGAAAAATAAGAGTTTTCTTTTTCTTTTTTATAACGACAGAAGTTAGAGTTTGGTTGAATGGACAGTATTTACCTATTAAATTCCCTTCCCCTTGTGTTTTTTTTTTTTTTTCTCTCCCTCTCTCTCCCTCTTTTTTCTTTCCCCTTTCTTAGATAAATGTGTGGCTTAGTCACAAATCTGAAATTAATTTCCTGGAATGTAGGGGGAATTTCTACTCCCATCAAAAGAAAAGCAATCTCAACCCATGCAAGGCAACTTGATTCGGATATTGTTCTCCTACAGGAGACCCACTTAACTCAGGTGGAAATCTTGAAGCTTAAAAAGGGATGGGTAAAGGAAGTATTTGCCTCACCCAGCACTGGCAGGAAGAGGGGGGTGGCCATACTGATGGGGAAAAGGTTAAAGGCAGAAATTCTACAGGTTTTGACTGATCCAGAAGGGAGATATCTACTGTTAAAACTAAAAATTGAAAAGGCTATTTTTTCACTTTGTAATATATATGCACCTAATATTATAGATCCAGAATTCTGGAATCAACTACAGGCCAAAATCCTTTCCTTCAAGGAAGGATATTTAATCCTTGGAGGAGACTTTAACATGGCTCCTCATTGCCCCCTAGACAGACTGAGGGATAACAGGGATCATAAGAAGAATAAAAAAGATAATTTAGAATCTAAACTATTGACGAAAATTAAACAAAATTTAAATATCAGAGACATATGGAGGATTCAGAATCCTGATGTCCAGGAATATACCTGTCTATCTAAGGCACACAAGACCATGTCAAGAATTGATCTTTTTTTGATTGATGAAAGGCTATGCACAGCTAAAGTAAATGCAAAGATATTACCAATTTTTCTTTCGGACCATGGACCAATTTCTCTAAACTTTCAATTTTCGGCTCCCCGGACGGGCTCTGTACGGTTTCATTTCCCCTCCTTCTTGGCAACAGACATAAAGTTTAAAGCTCATTTAAGGATCAAATTCGAAGAATATATTCAATGTAATAGGGAATATTGGGAACGTCCATTAATTCTCTGGGAAGCGGCTAAAGCAGTCATTAGAGGCGAAATTATCTCATATAGTGCAATGATCAGTAAAAAGTTAAGATCTAGAGAAAAAGAATTAAATAATGCCTTGACCAATTCATATAATCGTTTACTTTTGACTAAAAACCCAGCTAACTGGGCTAGCTATATTCGGGCAAAAAACGAGAAAGATACATTTGCATTATATAGAGAAACTCAATCTGATTTGAAATTACAATCTAAATTGTATACATATGGAAATAAATCTGGAAAATTACTTGCAAACTTGGTTAGGAATGATAGAAAGTCACCACTTATTGAAAAACTTCTCGTAGATGGGAAGCTTCTTATAAAGAGCTCAGATATACATGAAGAAATGGCTAGATATTATCAAGAGATATACTCACTAAGAAAATCTGATCCAATACAAGCAGAAGATTTCTGGAGCAAAATAACTTGCCCTAAACTTTCTGCAGAAGAAACGGAAACTCTTAATGCCCCGATAAGGGTTGAGGAAGTAGAGAAAGCGATTCTTGAACTAGCTACAAACAAGGCCGCAGGGCCGGATGGCTTACCAAGTGAGTTTTATAAGATTTTGACATCAGAGATTGCCCCCCACCTCAATCAGGTATATAATGCTATGTATATTAAAGGAGAAGTGGTACCGAAAGACTTCTCAGCATCTTTCACTACTCTTATTCCTAGAAGTGGAAAAGATCCAGCATATAGGGAGTCATACAGACCGATTGCCTTATTAAACGTAGACTATAAGGTTTTCATGTCTATCTTGGCCAAAAGACTGCAGGGGATTTTATCTAATATTATACATAAAGATCAAGCAGGCTTCTTAAATTCACGAAATTCTTCAGCTAAAATAAGAGAAGTTTTACTGGTTTCTGAATATTTTTATAATGCTGAGAAGAGGGAGAGAGAAGAAGGGGTTTACATCCCAGATCTAGCTATTGTGGCCATTGACGCAGAAAAGGCGTTTGACTCGATACAACATGATCACCTTTTTACCTCAATGGATCAGTTTGGGTTCAAAGGCAATTTTCCTAAATTCATACAAAATGTATACAGCCTTCCATCTACTAGCATAATTGTCAACAACATTGTCTCTTCACAAATTGTGCTTAACAGAGGAACTAGGCAGGGATGCCCCCTCTCTCCCCTCCTTTTTAACCTAGCCATCGAGTCATTGGCCATAAGGATCAGATCACAGCTGGAAGGTATAATGATTGGCAGACAGGAGATGAAACTGGCATTATATGCAGATTACATTCTTGTTTATCTGTCAAACACCCAGGTAAATATACCCAAGCTCTTACAAATCATTAACCATTTTGGTTCATTTTCTGGATATAAAACAAATGTCTCCAAATCTGAGATTTATTGGCTCCGAAAGAATAAAGACTCATTTCTGAATAGCCCTTTTAAAACAGTCAAAGACTCATTTAAGTACTTGGGTATAGTAATACCCACAAACCCGCAGGACCTTTACAATCTTAATATCCCCCCAATTCTAACAGCATTTAAAGACAAACTCAGATTATGGGAAAACTTACCCCTCTCTATATCAGGACGGATAGCCCTGTTCAAAATGGTTTTACTCCCTAAATTACTGTATATTACAGAATACAGCATTAATATTATTTGACAGGGACATCCGAAGCCTAAATGGCTGGCTCAGGGGCTTTATATGGCAGAAAAGAAAACCTAGGATATCTCTGAATAAATTAACACACTCCAAGTTATTTACAGGATTTGCACTACCTAATTTGCGGCTTTATAACCTCGCTTTTCTGGCACGTATAGCTGCTGACTGGATTTCAGGTAATAGTTATGTTTTGAATAATGCATTAGAAGAGAACATATGTGATCCATATCTTCCTTGTGCTTTACTTCACTGTGTGTTGAAAGATATGCCTACCAGAATTAAGAAAATTAAAGCGATTATGAATCCATTAAAGGCTTGGTGGAGGATAGGGAAACTCTTGTCTTTTAATTGTAAGGTCTCTAAATATCTTCCCTTAAGAGGGAACCCTTTATTTCAAGCGGGTATTGACTCTGCAGTTTTCAAAAACTGGCAATCAGTGGGATTAAAAACGATAATACAATTTATTGATGAGGACAATAAATGCTTCAAAACATTTGAAGAAATTAAAAACAGCTTCAATCTCTCCAATAAGGAGTTCTTTGCATTTTTGCAGGTGAGGCATTTTGTGTCTGGGCTAATGAGAGAGGGGGAATGGATCTGGGAACTCGGCGAAATTGAGGATTGGTTAACATTAGTTAAAAAAGGTCGTATGTCCATCTCGTATTGCTACTATTTATTAGGAGCTAAGGAAGGGAATCACACTTTGGAGAAAGTGGCTCAAGATTGGAGACTAATCCTGGAACAAGAATATATAAATTGTAAATTTATTTAAAAATCTATTTACATGGTGGCACAGGCCACTCTCTCTACAACATGGAGAGAAACACATCTTAAACTGTTGCATAAATTTCATTTTACACCAAAAAAAGGTCATAAACTCCAGAACCCTAATTTTTATAAATGTCCTAAATGTTCTCTGGTTGCTGCAGACATTATACACATGATGTTCAAATGTCCCCTGATTAGACAATTCTGGTGCAAACTCGAATACTGGATTAATACCTCCCTTAAGATTTCTCCTTTTGAAATATCAGAAATTCTTATAATATTCTGTTGCGACAACCTGGCAGAACAACAAATAAATAAAAAGATAATAAAAGTCTCTATTTTAGCAGCCAGATATTTAATATTTAAAAAATGGAAGACGAAAGAAATACCCACGGTAGTCGAAGTAAAAATTTTTCTTAAAAAACGATGTATTATAGAGCAACGTGACACTAATATTAATAACGAAACAGATATTAGAAAATTTTTGGATAAATGGGCACCATTTATTAAATCCCTTCCTACCACAGAGATAGATCACATTATTTTTCCCTTCCAGAATACAGAGATGGTTCTATTAGGGATATGGTAATTGTATTAGGTCTGAAGATGTCGAGAGAGGGGGGGAGAGGAAGAGGGTCTGAAGCAAAACCTCTTCTTTTTTTTTTTTTTTGTTTTGGTTAGTTTGTTGTGTTTTGTTTTTTGTTGTTATTATTTTTATCATCAGTAGGTGCTTGGAATTAAGATATTATGGAAAAAGTGAATAAAATATTTCAACAAGAAATCCTAAGATATAAGACTTAATAGAGTGTAATTATTATTTAGATCACTACAGGTCAGGATGGCTGAGGAATTGTTTAAATTTATTTGTTGGTGGTTTTTCTCTTATCTTCTTTTTTTTTCTTCCGAAAATTATATAATTGTATGTACATGTTGAAATATATATAATAAAATGAATTTAAAAAAAAAAAAAATTGCATGCTCTGTCTGAATCACAAAAGGAAAAATTTGGGTTCAGTGTCCCTTTAAGTGCAAGGTTGTTTTTAAGCTTAATGATTGCATGGCAAGTTGGGTATTAATAAACATATGATCTCTGTTATTGACAGAGGTATACATTTTATTGACAGAGGAGATACATTACTCCTAAATAAGGGACATTTGGTCACCAAAAAAATTAAAAATATTAGTTGTACTTACACAGGACTAGATCACAAGTGGAGCATATTACAAGTTGAAAGTAAATGCCATCACTTGAACTCAATCTTAATGATATACTTTTTGCATGACTTCAAAGTTTGTTTAATGGGTTTAGGCTTTAAAAAAGTTGCACATAAAGGGACACTGAACCCAAATTTTTTCTTTCATGATTCAGATAGAGCATGACATTTTAAGCAACTTTCTAATTTTTTCCTATTATCACATTTTCTTCATTCTCTTGGTTTCTTTATTTGAAATGGAAGAATGTAAGTTTAGATGCCGGCCTATTTTTGGTGAACAACCTGGGTTGGCCTTGCTGATTGGTGGATACATTCATCCACCAATAAAAAAGTGCTCTCCAGAGTTCTGAACAAAAAAAAAGCTTAGATGCTTTCTTTTTCAAAAAAAGATAGCAAGAGAATGAAGAAAATTGATAATAGGAGTAAATTAGAAAGTTGCTTAAAATTGCATGCTTTATCTGAATCACAAAAGTAAAAAATGGGTTCAGTGTCCCTTTAAAAGAAAAAACATAAAAATAAGGTATTACAACCTACATTTTTAACCCCCCACACTATTAATCCCTAATCCACTACAACCCCTATATCAATTAACCCCCATAATCCACCCTACCCAATCACAATAAACTCACTACACTATTAACCCCTAATATGCCATACCCATCACAAAAAACTACTCTATTAATCCCTAAACTTCTACAACCCCCTTCACAAGAAACTGCCTACTCTATTAACCCCTAAACCACCACAACCCCCATCTAAAGAAAGTCCCTCCCAGCGAAGTTAACGTTTGAGTGGGAGGGGTAATTACTGCTCCAATTGTAATCTAGTACATAATCAAACAAAAAAATCTCATAAACAAAAAGTAGCTATATGGGTGCACTTTAATGTGATTCATTTTATGATAAATTAATGGTTAAAGGGATTTTAGGGCCCTCAATCCCTCCTGTATGTGTTTGTAAATGTTGTCCTGTCTTTTACAAGTCTTGTATTGTTTTATTTAAATGAATTGTATCCATGGACAGCGCTGTGGAATATGTTGGCGCTTCATAAATAAAGTATAATTATAATAATAATTTTAAATGCCAATTTTTGGTCATGAATAAGAACAGTAATTAAACATGTTAAATATATCAGGTGCCATTTAGTAATGGCAGGACAGACAAGGTTACCACAAACCTGTCCGCCTGGCCTCGCTCCGAGCAGGCAGCATATGTTGCTAACATTTAACATTGCACAAGCCACCACTTGTGCAATGCAGCCTCCTCCTAGCACTCAGCCAATAGCGCACAAGCAGGCTCTGTCAATTATCCTGATTGCTTTTGATCGGGATGATATTACTCCACCACATTTTAGGTGGTGAAGAGGTTAGGTAACAGTAAGAGCAAAAACTAAAATCTTAGCTGAGTTTTCGCTTACGCAAAAAAATCTTGTATTGTGATGTAGGAGTCTCTATTTCATATAAAGAGCAATACATAACATAAACCTTTCTCACGATAAAATTTGTGTTTTTTTAATGGCCTTGCCGTATCGATAAGACTTCTTACAATATCTTGTCTAAGGGGTGAGGTTTTAAATATCAGACTCAGAGAGAGCAAATGTAAAAACACCTTTCCAATTTACTTCTGTTATCAAAATTGCTTTGTTTTTTTAATATCCTCTGTTGAAGAAACAACCAATGTAGGCTTAGGAGTGTATCTCTTTAGCATTAAATTGAACAGTGATTGCCACAAACATGTTTGCAATCACTGCTGTCATGGGGTGCTAAAGACACCTGTACACTATTGACATCCAATGAACATAATTAGGTTACCACTTCAACAAAGGATACCAAAAGGATGAAGAGAATTTCATAAAAGAAGATATTTTTCACTTGGTTATCATATCCTATATTCCTTACCAAAATTTCAGTGGCTATTTTTGCAGGTGAATAACATAAGGGATAAACCTCCTATTACGTCTTACCTGTACCCAACTTAAATAAACTTAAATACCATATATAACGATAGATTAGAAGAAATAAGACACTTGACACATGTTAAATGGGCAAAAGACTGGTCACAGTCACATTTATTATAATATAAGCCTTTAAAACTAGGCCTATGTAAATATGCCAACTAGGCAACCAAATCCTTCAATAGGAGAACTGTAACAGTTCTTTGCTGGTGGCGGCAATAAACTAGCTAAATTAACCCCTACTAACAGACGACCAGGGCCCTACACGGTGTGTGCAGCGTGGCACGATTGCCACGCCCAATTGGCAGAGAGAGAGAGCTGTAAGCTGAAAGAGGTATTTGCCTAAGATTCGTAGGGGGGAGTAACCCCTAGGTCGGCACCTAGTGGGTGTCACCTCCCCCATCCCATGACATCACTCATCTCTCTCCCTGCCCGCTCTCTGGGCCCTGACCGACCGCCACAAGAGCCAACCGCCTCTTGCCGCCACAACTGACAAGCTCTAACCACATATATTAAAACAATAACAATAAACTTTAACTGCTAAACAATAATTCAAACAAACCCTAACAATGCTTTTCTAATATCCCCTAGAAAAATGTCCAGACCCACCTCTGTAAGGTGAACGCCATCAGGGTGATAGAGAGCCTTGTTGTCAGCCGTCAACTCGTCATGCCTAATGGCAAAACCACCTAACGCCGTGACCGTCCGCCCCATCTCCCTATTAAGCTTCTTTCTCACATTATACGCTGCCCTCTGATTTACAATATGCCGCCAACGCAGTCGTGCAACTACGTTGGACCAACCAATCTGGACATCAGGAAGCCAAGCAGACAGCCAGCGTATGTCAGAAGCCATCCTCCGAATCAAATCCAAAACAGGAACGGACCCCATGTTGTTCCCTCCCAAGTGCAGCACAATAATGTGAGGTTTCCCCCACCTACCGTGAGCGTCCTGAAGCAAGGTGGGTAACTCTTCCCAAGTTAACCCCCTGTGCCCTAGCAACCGTACATTAGCTCTGGATGCTGCAAAACCCAAATGCTGCCCGTCCGGCCTCTGCGACGCCCTGATGGACGCCCAGTGCACGAAGGAATGCCCCACTATCCACACCCGTTTCGTGGGAGCATTCTTGCCTGAAAACATAGGATACAAAACTGAGCCAAGCATGACCTACAGTTACATATTTCCATACACCACAAATCCCCCAACTGTTTGGCCCCCTTCCTAATTCAACGAGCGGAACCCGGCCTAATGGGGTTCGTCCCCCAAAGGACGAATATATGATTTAAAACGACCTGACTTCCAGCGCCCTAATTTCTTGATACCGGACTCCGAAACACCGCTAGACGCCGCGCTCGTGGCCGCCCCTATCCTAAAGGAATGGGACGCGATTTTCACAGGATCCAGCCCGGCGGCAGCCGCCGCCTTTGCTAAGACCTTTTTAAATTGTAACAACGACAACGCCGATCCGTCTTCATGAATAAATAACTGACGCAATCCCTGCGGCCTAAGCTGGCAATAATCGTGGAAACTCCTAAATGGGCAACATTCCGGGAATTCATGCCTTCCCAGCAGAAGCCAAGCTCCCTTGCCTTCAGGGTCCGTCTTGGACCTAGGCACAAGCAGCAGCAGCCCATCGTCCGATGGCTGCACGTGCTCCCATTTAATCCCACCCATTTTATCCATCTTAGATGAAGCCACAATTTCACCGACCCTCAGAGCCCCAGCCAAGGCAAACGAGAAGGCCGCCCTAAACAGTGCTGCCTCAAACAATGACGAGCACACTGACTGCAGTGTACCCACCATGTCACGCAATCTACGAGGTGTAATAGGTTCCCTACGGTCTTTTTCGCGCGGGGACATCCGCCCCCAACCCTTCATTACTTGCTTCACAAGAAATGCCCGAAAATAATCCGCAATGCCGAACGTCTTATTGAAAAACGCGACGGCCAAAAGCCTGCTCTGAGCAGACAGTCTGGATACGCCCTGACTATGTAACCACGCAAGCCAGTCAAGCACCTGTACCTGTGTCGCTGTATGTACGGCAAACCCCTGTTGCCCGGCGAAGCAAACCCACGATCTCCAGTGTTTTTCATAAGCACACCAAGTCTTGGGAGCCAAGGACGCCCTTACTAGGGGGATGACGCTCTCCCAGCCCCCGCCATCTGCCAAAGAAAAGGAGGGCAATTTAGACCGTTTCTCACGGCCCCTGGCGCCACCCTCCTAAACTGATCCCATTGAAATCTGGACAGAGCATCCGCTATGACATTCCTAACCCCCGGCACGTACCGAGCCGTGAACGCACATTTCACTGTAAGCAACGCAACACTAGGTGGTGCAGGTACGTAACCACCCTGGGTGACGACGCGGAAAGCCGGTTGATGGCATAGACAACACTCATGTTGTCGCACCAAAAAAACACCGCCCGATTGGCCAGTCTCAATCCCCAGAGCTCGACCGCCACAATGATTGGGAAAAGTTCCAGCAACGTTAGGTTCCTGGTTAAACCAGCCAGAACCCAATCCCTTGGCCACGGAGCAGCGCTCCACTCACCATCGAAGTAAGCCCCATAACCAAAGCCACCCGCTGCATCCGTGAATAGATGAAGTGAATGACTGGTCATGGGGCCCTCTCGCCAAATGCATACTCTGTTGAATTTCTTTAGAAATTCCTCCCATACCCAGAGATCCTCCCTCATCTCCGCTGACACTTCCACCCTGGAAGCCTTCCCTTTCGGGCCCTGCAATTGACCCTCCAGCCTCCTGTTGAATACCCTTCCCATAGGAATAGCCCTTCCTGCGAAGTTCAGAAGTCCCAGCAAGGACTGAAGTTCCTTAACGGAAAACGTCTTAGCACTACGCATGGACAAAACCACCTGCAACAGGCGGTCGACTTTGTCCCGTGGCAGCCTACAGACCGCCGCCTCGGTATCTATCTCTATACCAAGAAAAGTAAGGCAAGAACAGGGACCCTGTGTCTTATCCTCTGCCAACGGCACGCCAAATTTACCCATCATGTCTTGCATGATAACCATCATGCGTGAGCATTCATCCGAACCTGCCCTACCTACCAACAGGAAGTCGTCCAGGTAGTGGGCCACGGCTCCACCCCCAGAGGCCCTCTGCACCACCCAATGCAGAAAGGAACTAAAGCATTCGAACAGTGCACATGATGGCGAGCACCCCATGGGAAGACATTTGTCCACATAGAAGGCCCCATCCGCCTTCATGCCCATTAGCCGAAATGCAGACGGGTGCAGGGGCAGCAAACGAAATGCTGACTCTATGTCCAGTTTTGCCATTAGCGCCCCTGCTCCTTTGCCCCGGATGATACCTAGAGCATCGTCAAAGGACTGGTAGTGTACCGTGCTCGTGTCCGGGTCAATGGCATCATTCACCGACCCCCCTTTTGGAAATGACAAGTGATGTATAAGCCGAAACTTGCCCGTGTCCTTTTTGGGTACCACCCCTAATGGGGATACCACTAAATCAAGCAGCGGCCTGGCCCTGAAGGGGCCGGCCACCCTGCCCAAAGCCAGCTCCTTACTCAGTTTTTCCCGCACTACCTCAGGGAATTCATATGCTGACTTAAGGTTCCTGTGTACCACAGAACCCACCACGTCTCCCCCCACCGGAATCCTAAACCCCTCCCGTAACCCTAAGCAGTTGAGCCGCCTCCTGGTCCGGGTAACGCGCCAGCCACGGCTCCATGGCTGGCAACCTAAGTGGGGTTGGGGCCCTTGTACCCAGGACCGCCCCTGGATGCCGACTTGTCTGCGCCAGCATCCTTCCTCTTGACGCAATCCACCCCTGAATGTGGTCCACTGCAGAATTTGGAGATGTGACGAAAGGAACAACTAGCTCCTCTGTCACACTGTTTATCCTGGAATTTCCAGCATTCCCTGCCCCGGCGCTTTGGCCTCTGCGCCACTTTGCTGATGCCTAGCCGCGGCCCAGGGGTGCTGCCTGCACCCCCTTCAAGCCCCAGTTTTGACCACAGGTCGATATCCTTGGTTCCAAAATGCAGGAGAGGGTTACCCACCATCTTCCTGTGGAAGGCCATGTCGTACTCCCGCCACGCACCTTCCTTAAACCTAGCGCGGATATCGTCAATGGTATCCTCGTATTTAAATAGATTATGACCCTGAGTGGGCCATTTATCTACATAACATGTGGCTAACACCCTAAAGCATTTGTGCCACTCCTCGAATGTCTCCCGCCGCTGGACCTTTTTTGGCCCTGTGCCGTCCGCCGCGCGTTCCCTAGCCCTACACGCCTCCGGTGAAAGTTCAAAGATGTTGACGTAGCGTCCATCCTGAATATTTTTGACCACCTTAGATTTCAGGTGTCCATATAGGGAGTGCACCAAGCACGGGTAAGTGTCGCCGTGAGACGCCACATGCCGTGACATCGGGGTTGCTCCCATGGCCGGGAAACCAATGCTAGAGTCCTGAGCTAATGGAACTACATGACTACTCTCCACTCTAGGGACCTTCCCTTTTACCTGCGCCGCTACCAGCTTCTTTATCATCTTAAACATCTCCTTCTGCCCTTTTCCAACTAAGCCTAAGTCACCCTCACTCTCAGATCCAGACCCACTAGAGGATGAACCCAGCCCTATGTGTGCAGATGTGTGTAAGAGAAACTCACCGCTGGGGGCCAAAGGCGGCGCAGCTCCTGCCTGCGACTGCTGGTATCTGTCCTCTGCAGCAGCTGAAGATGAAGTTGCAACCGGTATTGCTCCTTGCCTGGATGTAGAAGCCATAGCTGGAACAAACGTATCCATGGACACACCCTGCGGAAACAAAACATTTTGGGGAGTACTCCTTGCGGATGAATGGACCCCTGGGGGGTTCCCCACCTGCTCCCCAGACAGACATACCCCCAGTGCAGCCGAAACAGCCCTCCTTATCAACTCCTCAGTCCCACTGGAAATCTGTCCCTGTGAAACATTCACACTCTCATTGCCAGCCCCACGAATCATACCAGGTGTTACCTGCCTACTAATGTCCCTGGCAAATATTCCCCCTGAGGCAGTCCCTGCCACATCAAGGTATTCGGTATCCCCATGTAAAGTCCCTTGCCTAGCCACAGTTATCCCCCTGTTGACCCCAGTGCCCGATCTAGCCTGAGCAGCACGACCGGGGATTACCCCTCTACCCCTCTGCCTCAACAAAGTAGCTCTCCTGTCACCAGGCGTTTTACCCAGTGCCTTGCCAGCCATACCAACAGACCGCACATGCCCAGTAGAGGGCCCTCCACTTCCATTTAAAGCTGAAAAGCTTCAACGATAGCATGTGATCAAATAATTACAAAGAAATTAGCCAGGATTTACAAATAAGATGGTATTTGCAAAATGAGATTGTCAAAGCACTCTGAGAAACAGCTTCTCCTCCAATCACAAATCTACCGGATAGCTAGTGGTTGATGTGTTCATTATTACATGATAATGACCTTCATTTTAATGGGACTCAATAAAAAAAGAGAGGGCACCACAAACATGCATTTTTATTAATGCTCCAAATTAATATTTAAGAGATAAACATAATTTCAAGGTGGTAAATCCAATATGCCTTCTAGATGAATATCCTCTTGCTTTGAAAGTGCTTTCTGTTTCTCAGCTTCTCCAAAATAAAGTAGTTTCAGCAAAGACTCTTAGGGAGCTGCATTCAGTGCTACTACTATATAAAAGAAATGTCTTATGCTTGTCATACAAATCAAATGCAAATTTAAAAATAACACAATATTAATAAAAAGTTTAAAAACAACTGTTTCATTGGCTGTTTCATTGGGATTAAATTAAACATATACAAACATCTGCTTTATATAAATGTACATCTATTTAAAAGCACCTGTGTACCCATTATTTAAAAAAAGGAATTTCCCCTTTTAAATAAATTATCTTATGCCCTTCTAGGTAAAACAAGATGGAGGAAGTGGCTTTGCAAAAGACTCTAATGATGCAGGTGATGTGAGGGAGTTAGGGTTTGTGGAAATCAGAATGAAGGAATAGATTCACAAAACAATGAAAGTATTTTTGAAAGCTTTAATGATTGAAGCAAAAAAACAGTTGGTAGTTCAAATTGAAGATCACATTAACAGCAAGTTTGAACATAGGCTTATGCAAAACAATTAAGTCCAATACAAGGTTCAGAATGCATTAAGTAGTTTGCAGTAAATAAGTCCAATAGACACTGGTTCTTAAATTGAAAAGTAAAGAGCGAGGTTGTCAAAGAATACCTGGTAGATACAGCAGGCACATTTAGTGAGAAAAAAGCAGACACAAGTTTCTCAGCAGGCACAGAATACCCAGCAGGTACTGTTGGTTAGAATGTCACAGAATGCCAGATAGGTGCAGCAGGTACAGCTGGTCTGAGGAAGGCTGTCACTGGTAAGGTATACACAGGTTTCTTAACAGCCAAAGGATACCCGGTGAGTACTGTTGGTGAGACTGTCATGAGATACCAGATAGGTACAGCAGGCACAGCTGATTTGAGAAAGGCTGTCACTGGTATGGTAGACACATATTTTTTAGCAGGCAAAGGATACCCTGAGGTTACTGTTGGTGAGACTCTCATGAGATACCAGATAGGTACAGCAGGAACAGCTAGTTTGAGGAAGGCTGTCACTGGTATGGTAGACACAGATTTTTTAGCAGGCACAGGATACTCAGCAGGTGGGTACTGTTGGTGGAACTATCAAGGGATACAAAATAGGTACAGCTTAGGAACAAAGTGAGCATACACATGTATTAGGTTAGTCTGCTTGTCTTTCAGGAACCAGGTGAGCATACACAAGTGCAAGGTAAGTATGCTTGATCTCTGGAACAAAGTGAGTATACACAGGTATCAGTTAAGTATGCATGGTGTCTGGAGAAAGGTGAGCACATACTGGTACAAGGAAAGTATGCTTGGTCTCTAGAACAAGTGAGCATACACAGGTACAAGGTAATTATGTTTGGTCTCTGGAGCAAGGAACAAGGTAGGTAAGGCAATAATTCAGCCCAGACTGATGGGCTGGGTTAGCTTTTATAGGAACCCCCACACCTGAGTATTCCAGGTGGGAGATACTGTAATTAATATGCAGCCCCTGCTGCTGAAGAAAGGCCCATGTGTCGGGACGCTGAGATGGAAGACACTCTCTGTGTTTGCAGAGACCAAAGGGTCTGGACCAATCACCTGCTCTGTAGAGGAAAAAAAAGTCATACCTTATTTAAAATAGTCCTCCTCTCTTTCAAATTAGGGGTCGCATGTCCTTTAGGAGGTTAATCACGCATAAACGTACCAAAAATTGATTTTCCAGATGAATAGGGCTTTATATTTGCCTTACCCTTGTTGCAGTTTTACTTCCACACTAGTCTGAGTAGTCAGAGTTATTATATGCGAAAACAAGTATTTGTTAATAATTCTTCTGTGCTTAACAGAGTGACACAGTGGGAGTCTTTTCATCTGACATGATATATACCAGTCTATATTTCTTCAGAATATATACGATAGGGACACATAAGGGATTCTTAAAACTCTCTAAGAGGAACATTCCATTATCTAAGTGTTGCAGGTGATCTCCATGTTTCCAACAATTATCTACACCGTAGAATAACATATCACCATATCACTTTAAAAACATTGGTGCATTGATGAGATAAGGGCTTTTAAACTAGCATTTTAAAATATGCATCTTGAGCAAAGAGAAAATCCCTCTATCTTTGGGCAATCTCCCCTTCAGTGTGCTTTCATAAAAAAATGATCTGATCTGGATGATTGATAAGCTCTGCTCACACAACTGGCTGCTCAATATCAATAAGTACAGTAGCACAAGCAATTGCTTGTGCAATGTTAACTCTAGTCTTTGATAAATGGGGCCTAACACAGGGTAACACAAATAGGGCCAGATTCTGAGTTGAGCACAAATTTGCGCTCCCGCTTAAGTGTTAATTGCGCTAGAAGTAATACTTTTGCACTCATCGGGTTGCGCTCATATTATGAGTTGAAAGTAAACTGTTTTTGCTCTCGCTGTGAACCTGATGAGCACAAAAATGTAAAGTTAGAATATCTTGTTCACGTTCATGTATTCCCTCATAGAAGTCAATGGAGAAAACACCCCACAAACAAACACGATCGTATATTCTTATCTGTGCTAGCCCAACATGAAAGGAATAATAAACATTCCAATATTCTTCACATACAAGAATATGTTCTATTTATTCATAAATATATGTATATATATATATATATATATATATATATATATGTATTTATATATATACGTTGATTGGAGTAGCCATGTTAGTCCAGAGATTTAGATATCAAAATAACAAGAGTATTGCATTGAGCAATGATACTTTTTTTATTGGACTAACTATACATTTATAAGTTGATAAGCTTTCGGAAGAGTTCCTTCCTTTATCAAGTATTGCTTCAGACTTGATAAAGGAAGGAACTCTTCCGAAAGCTTATCAACTTATAAATGTATAGTTAGTCCAATAAAAAAAAAAAAGTATCATTGCTCAATGCAATACTCTTGTTATTTTGAGATATATATGTATATATATATATATATATATATATATATATATATATATATATACAGGTAGCCCTCAGTTTTTTCCCGGGGTTAGGTTCCAGAAGGATTGGTTGTAAATTGAAACCGTTGTAAAATGAAACCCAGTTTATAATGTAAGTCAATGGGAAGTGAGGGAGATAGGTTCCAGGTCCCTCTCAAAATTGTCATAATAACACCTAATATATTATTTTTAAAGCTTTGAAATGAAGACTTTAAATGCTAAACAGCATTATAAACCTAATAAAATAATCACACAACACAGACTTCACTTGCATTTTTCTGCAAACAGTTCTTTCTATGCATTCCAATCTGGACTGATTTATAGACAGGAAGATCTTGTTCCTTTGAAATCTGCTCGATAGCTCAGGTCTGGTTAAACTGTTTAATTTCAGCTTGCTTGGCTTTGCTGCAACACAAGCAGACAGCTCCACCTTCTGTCTATTTTAATAAATGCACTGCTTCTCAATGCTTTTCAATAGCAGTCACATGACTGGAAAAAAAGGTTGTTATTCTGAAACGGTGTAAATTGAACAGTTGTAAAACGAGGGCCACCTGTATATATATATATATATATATATATATATATATATATATACACACATATATTTCATGTTTTTGGTGCAATATATAGCTATACCTACTGTATATATATATATATATATATATATATATATATATATATATATATATTCGCAGAGGCTGGTGCACTTGCACAAATAGGTGTCCAGTTGCCAGGTTGCTGAATGCAGGTAGAGATAAAGGTAATAGAAGACAGCACTCGCTGGGCTTAAGGATAAGCAATAGAAGCTTACGTAAATAAAAGCTTCTATTGCTTATCCTTAAGCCCAGCGAGTGCTGTCTTCTATTACCTTTATATATATATATATACATGATTATGTACAGGTATAGATATATTCAGATATATAGGAATATCTATTTAGAAAATACATAGAACATTCTGCAATGTGCAGAACATTGGAATGTGTAATATTTACTGTAAATACATAGTTAAAATAAAAATGAATATTGCATAAATATGCTTTTACATGTCTTCACCTACTTAATGGCAAAGGGCTCCAATGCACTTCTATATATGTCTACATATGTGTACATATGTATTTATGTGTTTATATGTGTGTATATATCTGTAAATACATATATACACATATAAATACATATGTACACATACACAGACATCCCAACCTGCAAAAACTCATTTCAGGGAGGTGGTTTCACCCGCTACTGTGCCGCTACCCCCCGCCTCCCAGTTATATATTAGACACCTTGACACCCTAAATAAGATAGGGACTTCATTAAAGTAGCTTCCCACTAAAGTCACATTTAAAAATGCACAACCACATACAACAAACCTATTTTCCAGTGACCGTACGCTTGTTGAATGCTTAAATATTTTAGAATACGAAGTTTAATTACGTGCAGTAAATAAAGTAGTATTTGTGTTTTTATTTTATTAGAATCAGTGGGGGCATTTTGATTACTGATGCATGCTTTGAGGGTTCTATAACGTCCCAGCAACTAAAGAAACACTTTTCCGGATTGGGGCCACATTGGATCATGGTACTTGGAGTTTCAGGGAGATTGCATTCCATTTGCTGGCATCAGGAAGCCACTATTACAATCAGGGAGACTCTCTGAACTTTAGGGAGAGTTGGGATGTCTGCATACAGTATATAGACATATATATATATATATATATATATATATATATATACATATATATATATATATATATATATATATATATATATATATATATATATATATATATATACAGTATACATATATACATACATACATATATACATCTTTAGAGATGTATATGTATGTGTGTCTATGTTAAAGCCCTTTGCCTGCCTTTTTTGTTTTCTAACACCTGAGACCTCATATCTTTGAGCCTTTATAACTTTTGTCTGCAATATTATTATTTAATAATTTTAGATGGTGTGATTATGAGTGTAAGTGTACTTTGTAATGTATTTTTTATGTTTTTGTGACATTTTTATTTTTCAGAGCTCTGAAGTTGCAGTAATAATTCTAGCGTAATCGCATGAGTGAAATAATTTTTACTTTCAACTCATAATACAAGCGGTTGTCCCAATGATCACAAACTATTGCGATAAACCCCTTATCGCTCGGGCGCAAATGTTTGTGCTCTATGTCATGCTGGCTAAACATTGAGCCACCATTCATTCAAAAAAATTATTTGGGACTTATTTTGATTTTAAGAACTGTGTGCAGATTGATCTCTGCATTCTTAATAGAGATGAAGTTGCAGGAGTGTGTATTGATTGCTTTGCTAAGGGAATGCTAGATGTTGCAGTGTATTACTCATATTACATTTACATAAAGGAACAACAAGAGACTTTTTGTTAACATACTAATTGTGGTTAACATTTTATATGAGCAATATCTGTGTCTGTAAGGTTCTGCCTGACAGAATAGATACATTAATTTAACCTAGTGCAGATGTAGATAGACATTGCATGGATAGGGCAGAGACAGTGGATGAAGCAGTAACAGATGTCCAAGATATACCTGATTGAAGAAATGCTCACATAAACTTGGAGTTGCAAGTCTGTTTTCGGTAAATAAGCGAGGAGATTAACAACTGAATCAGTCCAGTAATATCTTGGATATCGGGAGAACTTATATAATGAAGGCCCTACAAAATAAAATGGTGCAGACCAGAAGATTGGACTGGTTCATCAGCTTGAAACTTAAGACCATGTAAGAAACTATAAGCTATAAATGTAACTTTAGAGTGCCTTCAGGTGTAGGCTCACACGAGCAAGCCTGCAGCAGAGAGTTAAGAAGCAGCGGTCACTTTACCTCTGCTTCTTAACCTATACACCAACTGTACAGAAACTATAAAGTGGTGTATTTCAATCCCCCGGACGTCTCAGACAGGGGAGATTGACAGTCCCTATTCACACGCTATTGGAGGCACACATGAGGAAAAGTGTGCAATGATAAATTAGTAAATGTAGCCCTTAATCTAAAAGTTAAAGAAAGATAAGGTGAGCAACTTGGACCTAGGCATCACATAATGCATCACATAATGCATTTTTATAATCTGGAAATGTATACAATTGATAAAGTATTATAAGGCATATCAGCTTTAGACTGAATACTTGCACCCCAAAGTATAATAATGCAGGTGAAACAGCAGACTAATGTATGCATGAAATTAAAAATTCAGATGAGAAATTGAATCAAGTAGCAAGTGATTATTCTCAATAATACTTTGAGACAGTTCAGTAAGCAAGTCGGGTAATACATATACAAATTTGTTTCCAATTAGTACAATCATGTAAACAAGTATGGCAGTATGCATGAATGGATTAAACATGTTGCAAAATATAATAAGCACAGTCCAGTATTCAAGAAAAGTCATCCAAAGAAATTAAGGCATACAAAATTTTAATTCATTGTGCTACACTCTGGTATTTAGGCTGTATCATGCACATGAAATCATGCAGCAGGACGTTACTCTTGTAGTAGTGCACAATAAAAACTGTCTGGTATTAGGATAGCTTATACACAGAACTTAAACTTGAGTGAATTTCACACGCAAAACATATAGACAGATTAAAGGGACAGTCTAGTCCAAACTAGACTTTTATGATTCAGCTAGATCATGCAATTTTAAACTTTCTAATGTACTCCTATTAGCAATGTCTCTTTGTTCTCTTGGTATCATTATTTGAAAAAGCAAGAATGTAAGCTTAGGAGCCGGACCATTTTTGGTTCAGCACCTGGGTAGCACTTGCTGATTGGTGGATACATTGAGACAGTTTGTGTTGGCTATTTCAATATTCTGTAGTGCAAAAACCATTATTTGAAGCTTGGGTAGGTTTGGGTTGTTCAGGAAGATTTGTAGGTGTATCATATATTTTAGCAGTTTAACTGTGTAGTAGGTTTCCATGGTTACATAGAAACATAGAAACATAGATTTTGACAGCAGATAAGAAGCATAGCTACTAAAAAGTTTGGACAATATATCCTAAAGTATAAACGTATCTAGTTCATAGCCTTATGCTTATCCCAGGCATACTTAAAGTTCCCCACAGTGGGCTAGGTTAAAAATGGTGAACTAACTGTTGCACACAAGTGATAATGGGTATAGCAGGTTTCTTTGCATGTATCAGAAGTAGTGAGTGTATTATGAGTTGAAAGTAAACGTGTTTGCTTGAATTTTACGTGCATCAGGTTAGTGCGACTTCAGAACCTTGGTTAACTCTTAGGCAAAACAAAAAAGAGCTATACACATCCAAAATACATTTGGCAGTACAGTTACACTCATAATAACAATGTCTAATAAAAATATTGCATAAAAAGTTATAAAGGCTCAATAATATGAGGTCTCAGGTGTTAGAAAAAATAAGGCATGCAAAGATTTTTAACATAGAGATACATACATACACAATATGTGTGCATGTATGTATGTATGTATGTATATATATATATATATATATATATATATATATATATATATATATATATATATATATATATATATAAGCACAATAGAAGGGCGCAAACTCCTCTAAGTGTAATTCATAAAAACAACAAGGATTTACGAATTAACCATACATAAAACCTGGATCCACTTTTTTCCCACTATAAGCACAAGGGAATTATATTCCAGTATTTAATAGCTTAGTGCTGCAGGGTGGGGGAATAGTCTTACAAGATCGAGCAGACTATATTAGTGAAGCTTATCGATTACTTGAGGATGCAAATACATATATCAAACTGTAAACAAATCTTACAAGAGAGTATAAAGATCAGTATGATAACCTGATTCTATCAGCCAAAGAACAGGGCATTCTTGTTAAATCTGAGTTAGAATTTTTGCAGGTGGTGAAGCCTCGAATTGAGGTGTTCTACCATCTTCAAAAAATTCATAAACAGCTAATAAATCCCCCAGGGAGACCCATAGTATCGGGTATAGGGTCTTTGACTACAAAATTATCCTAGCATGTAGACACTATATTAAAGCCTATGGTCCCTTGTCTGCAATCATATGTTAGAGACACTACAGATGTTATCAATCAGTTATCTAAATGTGAATGGAATGATGAATGCATGTGGATAACTCTAGATGTCTCTTCTTTGTACACCTCAATACTATACGATTTGGGCCTCATAGCAATTGAATATTAAGACTAATTATATTTATTTGGCCTAACGGAAATTTATTAAGGATAGTATCGAGTTTATTTTGAAGAGGAACTATTTCCTTTTCAAAGGAGAGTTATTTTTACCAATTTCGCAAACTTGTATATGGGGTGGTGGGAGGAGATTAATATTTTCTTAGAGAATCCCTTTTCAACCAAAATAATTAAGTGGTATCACTTCATAGATGCCATTCTCATTATCTGGCGAGGACCAGAAAGAGAGATTGAGAATTTAGTGTCATATGCAAATCAAAACCTCCTTAACCTCAAATTCCCTGAGTCACACAGTGGAGAAGAGATCACGGGCCCGATCCGATATGCAGCGTCGCCAGCAAAAGCCGGCGACGCCAAATTTTGCACGGGTTTGGTATCACATATACGGCATAACCTAGAAGTTATGCTCGTATATTTCTGCCTTCGACCATAGTTTTTTGGCCCTAGACAGGTATACCAAACCCGCGCAGTTTGGTATCCAATATACAGCGTAAGGACTTATGTGGCGAAAATGGAGAAATCTTACTCCATTTTCACCTCATTTATGAAATCCCTATGACCTCTAGGGAGAGAGGGGGGGATTGTGGGGTTTGTCCCTTGGGACCTATTGAAACAGAACCTGAGTGTTTACAGTAGGTAGTGCCTTATGCCAAATAATTGGAATTATTAACAAGGAGAAGGACAGAGAAAGAGAGGCATATTGGGCACACTTATAAGGGTCAAAACCAGTACTATATTACTGTGTGGTGTGTTGTGTGTTAATTTAAAACGTAACTTTTATATCAATTTAGGTAAAAAAAAATTTGTGGAAATTTCCACCAGTGAGTGTTTAAAATTTATTAAAATTGTGTCCGAGTGATACTCGATACGCAAAGGCTCCTCTCAAATGTGATACAGTGATCAGTCTGTATCACACCGTCCTGTTTGGGTAATTATTCAACAAAATAAATGCAGATAACTTTAACTAACTATTATTCACGACAGATGTGAATGCCATAACCATTGGTTGGTGTAAAAATGACACACAATAATTGTTGATTCAAACCACTACTTAAATTGTGTAGGAGTATGATGAGGCGTTCGCACTGCTCCTCTCATATAGTCTGTTTGGTTTAATATAAATTGTTGGCCTCTTTTAGGTACTTTATCTTTAACTTTAAATTCTAATAACTAGTAATCGACCTTAGCGAGTATTAGCCTGCACATAATATTGATTTAGGCTAAGTTAGCCACATGTTTTATGGAGCATACTGCTCAACTTTAGGCTATCGCTATGGATAGATTATTTTAGTGCCATTTGAACCTAGGTAATATCTGTGGTCAAGTATAATAACAGTGCTTATTTACCAGAGCGATATCTATAGCCTGAATTCTAATAGCTTTGGCTATTTTAGCCTTATAATATAATTGTGTATAATTCAGGCTATAGCTGTATATAAGCCTGCATAGTGCCACTTGACTCGGGACAACCTCCGAAATATACGTTCCCCTGTATAAACACCTACTTGAATTTAATTAAGAACGAAAGTTCAAACAGTACATTCCAATACAGGAGAAATAGAAATAATCACATTGTTAGCAGTACAAATATTTGTTTTCTTTGAATTACTTCCATTGGAAAATCATTCTGATATATAGGTGTCTACCATAACTCCTTTATAAATCACTAGAATCTAATTGTCTGTGCTAAAATCTCAAAGTCACAAATATTTATAAATAATACTGCACTTGATACAATATCGCTTTCTATAAATAAAAGTATAAATGATGATGTTGTGATGTCATCATACTCCTACACAATTTAAGTAGTGGTTGGAATCAACAATTATTGTGTGTCATTTTTACACCAACCAATGGTTATGGCATTCACATCTGTCGTGAATAATAGTTAGTTAAAGTTATCTGCATTTATTTTGTTGAATAATTACCCAAACAGGATGGTGTGATACAGACTGATCAGTGTATCACATTTGAGAGGAGCCTTTGCGTACCGAGTATCACTCGGACACAATTTTAATACATTTTAAACACTCACTGGTGGAAATTTCCACAAATTTTTTTACCTAAATTGATATAAAAGTTAAGTTTTAAATTAACACACAACACACCACACAGTAATATAGTACTGGTTTTGACCCTTATAAGTGTGCCCAATATGCCTATCTTTCTCTGTCCTTGTTAATAATTCAATTTTCACCTCGCCACAAATTGCAGGCGTAGTAAGCCTTACGCTGTGTAGCTCCCTAAACTGGCTGCTAAATAAAACCTAACACCTAACGCATGCGCAATGTCTATCTACCTGTCAACCATGAACTGCTAAATAAAACCTAACACCTAATGCATGCGCAATGTCTATCTACCTGTCAACTGCGATCCCCTGCCGCAATCCCTAATAAAGTATTTAACCCCTAAACCGCCGCTCCCGGACCCCGCCGCCACCTACATTAAATGTATAACCCCCTAATGTGAGCCTTTACCATGCCGCCATCTATATTACCTACCCCCTAATGTGAGCACCTTACACCGCCGCCATCTATATTACCTACCCCCTAATGTGAGCCCCTTACACCGTCGCCATCTATATTACATACCCCCTAATGTGAGCCCCTTACACTGCGGCAATCTATATTAAAATTATTAACCCCTAATCTAATCCCCCTACACCGCCGCCAGCTATATTAAAATTATTAACCCCTAATTTAATCCCCTACACCGCCACCACCTATATTAAAATTATTAACCCCTAATCTAATCCCCTTAAAGTAATCACCTCTATTACCAGCCCTTAAAAGGGCCTTTTGCGTGACATTGCCCCAAAGTAACAGCTCTATTGCCAGCCCTTAAAAGGGCTTTTCACGGGCCATTACCCTAAAGTAATCAGCTCTTTTACCAGCCCTTAAAAGGGCTTTTTGCGGGGCACTGTCACAAAGTAATCAGCTCTTTTGCATCTAATCTAAATCCCCCTACACCGCTGCCACCTATAATAAATGTATTACCCCCTAATCTAATCCCCCTACACCGCCGCCACCTATAATAAATGTATTACCCCCTAATCTAATCCCCCTACACCGCCGCCACCTATATTAAATAGATTAAGCCCTAATCTGACCCCACTACACCGCCGCCACCTATATTAACTATATTAACCCTAATTATATTAGGGTTAATATAGTTAATATAGTTATTATATTATATATATTAACTATATTAACCCTAATTATAGTAGGGTTAATATAGTTAATATAGTTATTAGATTATATATATTAACTATATTAACCCTATCTAACCCTAACACCCCTAACTAAATTCTTACTAAAATAAATATTATTAATATTAATATTATTAATTAAAATATTCCTATTTAAAACTTACCTATAAATTAAACCCTAAGATAGCTACAAAATATTTAATAATTACATTGTAGATATTTTAGGGTTTATATTTATTTTGCAGGTAACTTGGTATTTATTTTAACTAGGTACAATAGCTATTAAATAGTTAATAACTATTTAATAGCTACCTAGTTAAAATAATTACCAATTTACCTGCAAAATAAATCCTAACCTAAGTTACAAATAAACCTACAATATCAATAAATTAAATAAACTACAAATATCTAAACTAAACTACAATTAAAAACACTAAACTAAATTACAAAAAAACCACTAAATTTCATAAAATAAAAAAGATTACAAGAATTTTATGCTAATTACACCTATTCTAAGCCCCCTAATAAAATAACAAAGCCCCCCAAAATAAAAAAAATTCCCTACCCTAATCTAAATTACAAAAATTAACAGCTCTATTACCAGCCCTTAAAAGGGCCTTTTGTGGGGCATGCCCCAAAGAAATCAGCTCTTTTGCCTGTAAAAAAAACAACACCCCCCCCCCATTACAACCCACCCCCACATACTCCTATTCTAACCCTACCAATCCCCCCTTAAAAAAACCTAAGTCTAATCCCCAAGTGCTCCTTACCTGTCCTGAAGACCGGCGGAGAAGGTCCTGTTCCAGGCGGAGATGTCTTCTTCCAGGCGGCGACCTCTTCTTCTTCCAGGATCCAGCAGGCGTGGAGCGGAGGAGTTGAAGACCGATGACCGTGGAGCTGAAGACCGTCCATCTGGAACTGAAGACCGGCGATGCTGGAACTGAAGATCGGCGACGCTGGAACCGAAGACCTCTGGAACTGAAGACCGGAGCCGGAACATGGACGATTCACTTCATACGATAGCTGCCGTACACTGAATAGGAATTCAAGGTATGCGATTAAAAATGGCGTCCCTTGAATTCCTATTGGCTGATTTGAGCCTTCAAATTCAAATCAGCCAATCGGATGCAAGCTACTTTAATTCTATTGGCTGATTTGAATAGCCAATAGAATAAGAGCTACTGTAATTCTATTGGATGGTTAGAATAGCCAATAGAATTACAGTTGTTCTTATTCTATTGGCTATTCAAATCAGCCAATAGAATTAAAGTAGCTCGCATACAATTGGATGATTTGAATTTGAAGGCTCAAATCAGCCAATAGGAATTCAAGGGACGCCATTTTTAATCACGTACCTTGAATTCCTATTCAGTGTACGGCGGCGATCGTATGAAGAGGATCCTCCACGTTCCGGCTCCGGTCTTCAGTTCCAGAGGTCTTCGGTTCCAGCGTCGCCGATCTTCAGTTCCAGCATCGCCGGTCTTCAGTTCCAGATGGACGGTCTCCAGCTCCGCGGTCATCAGTCTTCAACTCCTCCGCTCCGCGCCGGCTGCATCCTGGAAGAAGAAGAGGTCACCGCCTGGAAGAAGACATCTCCGCCTGGAACAGGACCTTCTCCACCGGTCTTCAGGACAGGTAAGGAGCACTTGGGGGTTAGACTTAGGTTTTTTTAAGGGGGGATTGGGTGGGTTAGAATAGGGGTATGTGGGTTGTAATGGGGGGGTTGTTTTTTTTACAGGCAAAATAGCTGATTTCTTTGGGGCATGCCCCACAAAAGGCCCTTTTAAGGGCTGGTAATAGAGCTGCTAACTTTTGTAATTTAGATTAAGGTAGGGATTTTTTTTTATTTTGGGGGGCTTTGTTATTTTATTAGGGGGCTTAGAATAGGTGTAATTAGCTTAAAATTCTTGTAATCTTTTTTTATTTTTTGTAATTTAGTGTTTGTTTTTGTAATTTAGTTTAGTGTATTTAATTGTAGTTTAGTTTAGATATTTGTAGTTTATTTAATTTATTGATAGTGTAGGTGTATTTGTAACTTAGGTTAGGATTTATTTTACAGGTAAATTGGTAATTAATTTAACTAGGTAGCTATTAAATAGTTATTAACTATTTAATAGCTATTGTACCTAGTTAAAATAAATACCAAGTTACCTGTAAAATAAATATAAACCCTAAAATAGCTACAATGTAATTATTAATTATATTGTAGCTATTTTAGGGTTTATTTTAGAGGTATTTAGTTTTAAATAGGACTATTTTAATTAATAATATTAATATTAATTATATTTATTTTAATAAGAATTTAGTTAGGGGTGTTAGGGTTAGATACGGTTAATATAGTTAATATATATAATATAATAACGATATTAACTATATCAACCTTAATATAATTAGGGTTAATATAGTTAATATAGATGGCGGCGGTGTAGGGGGGTCAGATTAGGGGTTAATCTTTTTAATATAGGTGGCGGCGGTGTAGGGGGATTAGATTAGGGGGTAATACATTTATTATAGGTGGTGGCGGTGTAGGGGATTAGATGAGGGGGTAATACATTTATTATAGGTGGCTGCGGTGTAGGGGGATTAGATTAGATGCAAAAGAGCTGATTACTTTATGACAATGCCCCACAAAAAGCCCTTTTAAGGGCTGGTAAAAGAGCTGATTACTTTGGGGAAATGCCCCGCAAAAAGCCCTTTTAAGGGCTGGCAATAGAGCTGTTACTTTGGGGCAATGTCACGCAAAAGGCCCTTTTAAGGGCTGGTAATAGAGGTGATTACTTTAGGGGGATTAGATTAGGGGTTAATGTATTTAATATAGCTGGCGGCTGTGTAGGGGGATTAAATTAGGGGTTAATAATTTTAATATAGATGGCGGCAGGGTAGGAGCTCACATTAGGTGGTAGGTAATATGATGGTGGCGGTGTAAGGGGCTCACATTAGGGGGCAATATAGATAAAATAGGTAGCGGCGGTGTAGGGGGCTCACATTAGGGGGTAATATAGATAAAATAGGTAGCGGCGGTGTAGGGGGCTCACATTAGGGGGTAATATAGAAAATGTAGGTGGCGGCGGGGTCAGGGAGCGGAGGTTTAGGGGTTAATAACTTTATTAGGTGCGGCGGGGTCCGGGAGCGGCGGTTTAGGGGTTAATACATTTATTATTATTAGGAGAGTGAGGGGGGGATAGCGGATAGAGGGGTATACGTGTCGGGCTATGTTAGGAGGCGTGTTAGACAGTAAGGGTGATTTAATAACTTAGTCAGATTTTTTATGCGGCGTCAGTTTCTAAAGTGCCGTAAGTCACTGGCGACTCTAGAAATTTGTACTTATGCAGATTTCTGGACATCACTGGTTTGTGAGACTTACGGCATTTTAGCCTCTGACGGCGCCGTATATAAGATAGCTCGAGTTGCGAACTGAAACTACGGCCGGCGCAGGTTTCCACGCTGGCGCCGAAACCTGCGCCGTATATAGGATCGCGCCCCACCCTTTTGGATCTAGTCTTGACACATAGAGACATTGAAATTGTCACTAGTTTGTTTAGAAAAGAAACTGACACTAATGCATATTTACATGCTGAAAGTGGTCACCATCATAATGGATTAAAAATATCCCAATAGGGCTGTTCCAAAGAGTTAGAAAGAACTGCATGGATAGAAAGACTTACGATAGAGAATCTGAGGTTTTGAAAAAATGATTTTTGAGTAAAGGATATGAACCATCTTTAGTACAGAATACATATACTCTGCAAGGACTTGTTCAAGATCAAACACAATAAGAACAAATCAATTAGGGATCAACCTCTATTCATTACCAAATTTAATCAAGCATCCCGCCAGATAGAGAGAACCTTTATGAAGCATTGGCCTCTTTTATTACAGGATCCTATTTTGAAAAATGTGTTATCTAAAAGATCACAGGTGATCTTTAGGGAAAAACAGAATTGGAAGAACATTCTAGCCCCAAGTAGACTGCTCATTTTGCCTAAAATTACAATAAGGCCAATAGAATAGAGTTAAGGCAATAGACCTAGTGAAACTAGAAATTTATCGGTGCTAATAGACTTATTACTCTACAAAGGGTGGTGTTTGTACCCTTCTGTTGTGCTTTTTTCACATACAGTTTTTTTTTTTTTTTATAAATAATTTTTATTGAGGTAAAATGGCAAACAAAAATACAATTTCAGAAAGAAACATCATGGCAACATGCCCATTTGACATACACTAAATTTTACAAGTTGAATTGAACAAGCATGTCTTCACAGCTGTAGAATCTGGACTGAACTTAACCCAGAGGTATAATTTCTAGCCATGAGTATTACCTCGTTTTACATAAGTGCATGTACAAAGGACAAATAACTACCTGAGTATAAGCCTAGTTTCAACGACCAATACATAACCTTATGCAGGCTTGTGCTTGTCCTTGTAGTATTCAACAAAACTTATAGCTAAGTAGCATAACACTCAGGAATGATCAGATAGTGATGGGAATAGGTATAGTTTCGCTTGGACATCCAATTTTTAAAGTAACATGCTCTAACTGTGCGGCCTAATTTCCGGACAGGAGTTCCAAATGAGGAAAAAGTAGGCCTTTATACGTCCATAGTGTTTACCACAGAACATAAAACTAAATAATGCAACCCAGACAAAGATACATACATACATACATATCCCCTAGACAGCTAAAAGTCACTCTTAGACTTCTAAACACGTTAATGTAACTCAGTAGGAGGGGGGATATTTCTTAGTCTAACATGGGGCCTCTAAAGATATACAAATGTTGTTATGCATGTAAAAAAAAAACACTTTTAAATTTTATAAGTTTTATAGGCCACTTTTGGGCCGCTAGGTACTATAAACTATCCCATTATAAAGCTTTATAAATGTGCTGTTGCAGTGGTTGCTGCATTCTCTAGAAACATTTTATGAGCACTACATGTACCCAAATCATTAAATGAGCTTAGTAGACATTAAATAGTATGGCCCCAAGTAATAGCAACATTCTCTATAGGATCTCTAGATATACATGGAGTGCAAAGACCCAATATGATAAGATATTTAGCTTGGCTCTGCAATGAAATTAATGCAATGAAAGAGAAGCCTTATTGTAGTTTGTACAGCTAAACCTTACTAACAAAAGGTGCCAATATTGCAAGTCAAGCTAAAAATAAGTTGCTATCCCCAGCAGCTCACAAAAATGTTAGCCAATAGCTCTATGCCCAGGGGGGAATTCTATCGCTACATTGGGGTTAAAGTAACACTGGGACTAAAGAGATATGCTGAAAAAACTGTAATACAGCAGACACAGACATTCAATACATAAACTGTAGCATACAGCTATAGCACCACAATACAGCCAACATTTCCAATACAGCAAACTCTAGTTGAGGAGATACAGGCATGCGAACAGAGCGGTAATAGTGTATGAAGCATAACAATAAGGTTCACAAACATATATATGACACTGAAACATAACCTCAACTTCACATCATTACGTTGCTCTAAATACATAGTTTCCAGATTAAGCAATCTTGGACAATGTTCGCAGCATTTTTTATCTTAACAGGTATGGGGAGCATATATGAGCTAAAGTACATATAGTCACATCACTTATAGTCCTGTAAAAAACGGACCGAGCAAATTGCTAGCTATAAATACTTAGTCGGCCATACAGTCTCACGTGAACCCGTTTCAGACCCCAACAACAAGGAGAATAAATCTAGCCAATGCCGGCTCTACAGAACCTGTAAAATCCCAATCCGTTCAATAAATGAATCGCAGCAGGGTCTGTCTTTCCTCTCAGGCCTCCATGCTGCATTTGCCAATGTGCTCCCGTTTCAGGATTCTCTCCAGCTAATATTTCAGTAGTAGCCTGAATGAGCACGGAGCTCTCTATGTCAACAACAAAATCCATAGAGTCACCATCCTTTGCCAAAGCCTCCTTTCCTGTAGCTCTCGGTCCGTTATTCTGAGAAGTGTAAAAGCACAGTTGTTCTTCCGGAAAGAAGACAGTCTGAGTTGCATTTATCTCAGAGTCTGGTGTGGTATTCCTGGGTTCAGCTGCGAATGGATTCATGCCAGTTTGCTTCTCATGCTGAATAGACAGAGACACACAGCACCGAGGCGTCTGAAGATCGCTATGTTGCATGGAGCGATCACTCCTCTCGGCACTATTGTCATTGAGTGCCTTGCCACACAACTCAGGGTGCTTCGTGATCGCCACTCTCCCGGGCAAAGCCATCTTAGTGTGAGTATGTGTCATGTGGGAAAGAAGGCGGTCAAATCTAGCAGACACTGTATGATCCAAGTCGCTCATCCAACCTTGTATAGCCTCAAGCATGTCCTTCATATTCATTCTTATAGACATATAGAAGGAGGTTTTGCAGAATACCTCCCTATACCCGGTTCCCCGGGGGGGTGCTGAGAAATTCCCTCCATGGAGGCCGCCGAGAATAAACTGCAGCGATCCAGTCTGAGAGACCCTGAAGTTGCACGATATAAGTATTGCCTTAATCAGCACACTATTCCCTTTCAGCTGCGTTAAGTATTTATGCTGGATGGCATCAATTTATATCAATTACATGGCGGAATGTAATGTAATCTACCAGAGTTCTCAGTTTTGCGGCCATCTTCAGCCCAAGCCCGGACACGCCCCCCTTCAGATACAGTTTTAACCAGCATCCAGTACTGTGTCTTTTGGGTGGCAGCAATTCTGGTCACTGATTGGCATTCATCTGGGCTAATTCCAAAGATAGATAGATAGATAGATAGATAGATAGATAGATAGATAGATAGATAGACAGACAGATAGATAGATAGATAGATAGATAGATAGATATAGCTATAGATATATACTGTATCTACATGCTCCACTCATAATCTAGCCCAGTGTTTGTAATTACTACCCCTTGTGGAAGTTAATTCATGGTTACAGAGAACAAGAATCATTCAGAAGTCCCTTCCAGCCACTGGCTAAGTTCTGATCTGCATAAGTACATTTCCTGTTATAGACATAGATGAATCTTGCCAGACATGAAAAACTGTGTGAACAGATGGGGGAAACAAATTGGAATCATTTTCTATGTACAGTCACCAATCAGCAAATAGCACCCAGGTGCTGAGCCTACCTAGCTGTGCTTTTCAACAAAGGATACCTAAATAATAAAGCAAATTAGATAGTAGAAGTAAATGGGAAAGTTGTTTACAATTGTATGCTATATTTGAATCATGAAAAAATAAATTTGGATTTCCTGTCACTTAAATGTTGAACCATTTCTACCTGCAGTAGTGTTGTTTTTATGCAATCTATAAAAAAAAGGTTGTTTTCTTAACAAACTCATTAATCATTATTTTGATTGCACTTCTTGACTAGTTATTTCACTTTATAAATTCGACATGCTTTGTTGCGATTTAGCTGAAAAATCCCAATCACTTCCAGGAACGGCCAAGACCAGCTCCTCCTTCTGTCTGCAACGTTTCCGAGACACCACTTCTACCCAGTGAGACTGCTTTTATATATATATATAAAAAAAAGTGAATATTCCACACTTACAAATATATTATCCATTTTTCCAATGTTCTGTGGTTGTAATTGTTTTTACTGCTTGACAATAGGAACAACCATGAACAATAAGATAAGTGAAGTAAGGCTAATTTATTTAGAACATGATCTCACCTGTAAAATGAGGCCCCTTGGCAATCTCACAAGATTCTAACTATCAAGACCTAAATCCACAACATCTCACTTCAATTACATTTGTTAGATTTTAGTTAATTATTGTAATCTCAGAACTATGAGTTATGAGTTTTGTCCTATAGGCCCTAATACCCCTCAACGTTTAAATAAATTTCACAGTTGCATCCAGAGATTGTTCTGAGGACACCTTTGAGACAATCTTAACAGCTTTGAAATAGTGAGTCACTACCAAAAGTTTTTCCCAGATTAAACTATAAGTATTTTTCTATTTCCCTCTGAGCTTTTAGGAAAAAAATAAACAAGCAGGGAATGTCTTCATCTATATTTTGGCACTCTGGAACTCTCATTCTGTTTACATCAAGCTTACTTTTATACATGACTCTTTCATCCCCCCGCCCTCAACCTTCTGGCTCTCACAGAAACCTGGCTCTCTCCATCTGACACAGTGTTCATTGCTGCTTTGTCCCATCGGGTCTCCCTTTTAGCCACAACCTGAGGTCTGGAAATAGACAAGGAAGTGGTGTAGTTATTCTACTTTCCTCTCGTTGCACCTTTCAACAAATACAACTCCTCTCTTCTCTCACATTTTATTCCTTTGAAACCCATATGATTTGCTTATTTTTAAGCTTTCCTATCTCTATTTCTGTTGCAGTTATAGATCACCACCTGTCTACTAAACTCAATTTATTGATTAATTTGCTGCCTGGCTACCTTATTTCCTCTCCTCAGATGCCCCCGCCCTCATTCTTCAGGATTTCAACCTTCGTGTTGGCAATTCCACTTCCCCTGCTGCAAAAAAAACTTCTCCAGCTCACTTTCTCCTAAGGTCTGTCATAATGGACCAACGTTTCCACTTACAAAGATGAAAGCTCCCTTGATCTGATTTTTAGCTTTTGATACACTCTCTTAAACTTCCCCTTTTCCTCTTTCTGACCATCATCTCCTCACTTGGAACATCACAGCACTTCCTACTACACTCCTTCCATCTAACCCTCACACAAAACTCTACAGGATCAATAGATCAGCCTAGATCAGCAACATCCCTCAAACTCTATTAAATATCTACTCTCTTACATCTCTTCTTTTTCCTGCCCTGACCAATCTATTTGTCACTACAACTCCACTTTTACATTGGTCCTTGAGAGTTTAGCCCCTCCTTCCATAGCTCAGAAGTCACACAGTCATCTTCAGCCCTGGCATACTCCACTGACATGCTACATACACAGATGTTCCTGCACTGCTGAGCAGCATTGGAGAAAATCTTGGTGTTCAGCTGAAATTATTCACTAAAAGTTCATATTGAACTCTTATTATTTTGCCCTTAACCTTTCTAAGCAGAATTACTTCTCAAAAACCTTCTCCACCCACCCCCACCACCTAGTACCACTTGTCTCTCAGCTCAATATTTTGCCAAACATTTAAACAATAAAACTGGTTCCATCAGAAACTAAATAATCTCTTAACATTCTATTAGTCTCCAACCCCCTCAACTGATTACAATTGTCCAAAACCCACAAAAGTCACAAATTCAAATTACCCCATTACTGAGGAAGAAGTTTCTTCCCTTATAGATTCCTCTCATCTTACTACCTATCTTCCTAATGTTATCCCCTCAACACTACACCCATCCTTCTCTCCTACTCTTACTTTAGTCCTCACTCATATTTTCAATCTCCCCCTCAGCACTGGTTTACGAATTCCCCTTATCCTTTAAACATGCACTAATTATACCAATCCTCAATAACCCTTGTCTCGATCTAACCTTTCCATCCAACTACTGTCCTATTTCCATAATCCCTGTGCCTCAAAATTTCTGTAAAGGACTCTGTAAAGACTAATATATACATGTTTATCACATTCCCTTACATTAAACTCCCTCCGTGATCCATTGAAATCTAGATTTTGCCCCCCAACACTCCAAAGAGACAGCAATTGTTAAGATTACTACTAACCTACTTACATCAAAATAAAAAGGTCACTGTTAATGTTTCTCAATCTGTCTGCAGCCTTTGATAATTTTGACCACATTCTCTTGCTCCAAACCCTCCAATCCTTCAACATTTGCAACAATGCCCTCTATCTGTCTAAATGTGCCTTTAGTGTAGCCTTCTCTAGTGCATCCTTTGCCCCTTTACCACTTACAGTGGGGCAAAAAAGTATTTAATCAGCCACCAATTGTGCAAGTTCTCCCACTTAAGAAGATGAGAGAGGCCTGTAATTTTCATCATAGGTATGCCTCAACTATGAGAGACAAAATGTGGAAACAAATCCATCACATTGTCTGATTTGTAAAGAATTTATTTGCTTATTATAGTGGAAAATAAGTATTTGGTCACCTACAAACAAGCAAGATTTCTGGCTCTCACAGACCTGTAACTTCTTCTTTAAGAGGCTCCTCTGTCCTCCAGTCATTACCTGTATTAATGGCACCTGTTTGAACTTGTTATCAGTATAAAAGACACCTGTCCACAACCTCAAACAGTCACACTCCAAACTCCACTATGGTGAAGACCAAAGAGCTGTTGAAGGACACCAGAAACAAAATTGTAGACCTGCACCAGGCTGGGAAGACTGAATCTCCAATAGGCAAGCAACTTGGTGTGAAGAAATCAACTGTGGGAGCAATAATTAGAAAATGGAAGACATACAAGACCACTGATAATCTCCCTCAATCTGGGGCTCCACGCAAGATCTCGCCCTGTGGGTCAAAATGATCACAAGAACGGTAAGCAAACATCCCATAACCACACAGAGGGACCTAGTGAATGACCTGCAGAGAGCTGGGACCAATGTAACAAAGGCTACCATCAGTAACACAATACACCGCCAGGGACTCAGATCCTGCAGTGCCAGAAGTGTCCCCTTGCTTAAGCCAGTACATGTCCGGGCCCGTCTGAAGTATGTTAGAGAGCATTTGGATGATCCAGAAGTGGATTGGGGGAATATCATATGGTCAGATGAAACTAAAGTAAAACTGTTTGGTAGAAACACAACTCGTCGTGTTTGGAGGAGAGAGAATGCTGAGTTGCAACCAAAGAACACCATACCTACTGTGAAGCATAGGGGTGTCAACATCATGCTTTGGGGCTGTTTCTCTGCAAAGGGAAAAGGACGACTGATCCGTGTACATGAAAGAATGAATGGGGCCATGTATTGTGAGATTTTGAGTGAAAACCTCCTTCCATCAGCAAGGGCATTGAAGATGAAACGTGGCTGGGTCTTTCAGCATGACAATGATCCCAAAAACACCACCCAGTCAATGAAGGAGTGGCTTTGTAAGAAGCATTTCAAGGTCCTGGAGTGGCCTAGCCAGTCTCCAGATCTCAACCCCATAGAAAACCTTTTGAGGGAGTTGAAAGTTTGTGTTGCCCAGTGACAGCCCCAAAACATCACTGCTCTAGAGGAGATCTGCATGCAGGAATGGGCCAACATACCAGCAACAGTGTGTGACAACCTTGTGAAGACTTGCAGAAAACATTTGACCTCTGTCATTGCCATCAAAGGATATATAACAAAGTATTGAGATGAAATTTTGATATTGACCAAATACTTATTTTCCACCATAATTTGCAAATAATTTATTTCCAAATCAGACAATGTGATTGTCTGGATTTGTTTCCACATTTTGTCTCTCATAGTTGAGTTATACCTATGATGAAAATTACAGGCTTCTCTCAACTTTTTAAGTGGGAGAACGTGCACAATTGGTGGCTGACTAAATACTTTTTTGCCCCACTGTATGTTGAGGTACCAAAAGTCTCTGTCCTTAGTCCCCTTCTCTTCTCAATCTATATGTCATTCTTAAGTTCCTTAACAAACTCCCATGGGTTCTAATATAATTTTGATGCTGATGACATCCAAATCTACCTCTCTGCACCAGACCTATACCCTTCCTTACTAGCATGTGTCACTAACTGTTTCTAGCATTTCATCTTAGATGTCCTCTCACTACCTTAAGCTAAATCTATTCAAAACCGAGCTCCTTAATTTCCTTCTTCTTCCAAAGTTTGAACTGATATATTTTAAAGTGATTTTAATCTAATTTAGTCAATATTCCATGTTTCAAGTAATTTATATATGCATCAGAAATAAATCAATTAATTGAAAAACATTTCAATACATAAATTATATAATAGTGCTGAATATAGGTTTAATAAATCTAAACCCTATATTGATATATAGATCTAAAATAGTGTCTTTGGCCACTTCAGAGCAATTTGCACATGCACAAGATAATACAATGATTCAAAATTATCTTGGAATACTTGAAAATTATGAGAAAAGGGTTATTTCAGGATATTTAGGTGCTGAATTCAATAAGTGTAAAATGGCATTGAAAACCTTTTAAAAAGTACTGAGAACTTTTCTTGTAATTGCTGATAACTTTTTGATTCTATTTTAAACTAATTACCACCACATTTTGGTGACCAGTTTAATAGATTTTTAATTTATACTAAATATAATTCTAATTTAGTACTAAATATAATTCTATAAAAAAAACCACTAAACCGATACAAGTAAGTTGTTAAATAAAAACTATAAAAGGGTCTCCATTGTTTCCAAATAATTTGTTAGGAATAGTGATGTCCCGAACTGTTCGCCCGCAAACGGTTCACAGCGAACATAGCTTGTTCGCGTTCGCGTTTGTGGGCGAACACATGGCAATGTTCGATCCGCCCCTATGTGTCATCATTGTGGAAACTTTGACCCTTTATGTCACAGCCGCCTGACACATTAGAGCCAATCAACATCAGACACTCCCTCACAGACACTCCCAGCTACTCGGAATCCGCCATTTTAGATTCATAACGACATTGCTTTTTTAATGAGAGGACGTGTTGTGTTTTCGCTCCTGACATTAATAGGAAAAACATAGCTAGGCTAGTGTATTTACAGTCCAGAAGGACTCCACTCATCTCTGCTGCAAGCAAAGCACCCCAAAAAGCCCTTTTGAGGGCTATATTTCGTACCGTTTTTTTTTTTTTTTCATTTTTTTTTTTATTAGCATTTGCCTGGTTTTCAGCTGTGTGTTTAAGGCTCACAGCATATGCTGTGACTACTGCCACCACTGATATCTTCCTAACTACATTAGTTTAAATTTAACTAACCCAAAAATTTAATTATTTTTCTAGTGTATTACTGTTGTTATAATTGCTGCCCTACGTAGCAGCCAGCCAGTGCGACCACTCATAGAGTCATATGTGCATTGGACTTCTTAACATAATTTTAATATTAAAATCTAAAATTTTAAAATATTTTGCTAGTGTAATCTAATTTAATTTTCTATCAGTCCTGTGTTTTTGTCACTTACACAGCATACTGTGTTAAATTGCTGCCCTACCTACCATCCACGACTCATATCTGCCAGCCTGTCTGCCAGGCCCAAGTAGCCAATTAGTGGCACCAATCACAATTCTTGTAACAGTAATTAAAAAAAAAAAATCATAATTTTTTGGACTGCAAATATTCAGTCTCCTAGTGCCATTGAATTTCATTTACCTCCTGCCTGCCACTGCCAGCCTTTTGTGCCAGGCCGTCTAGCCAACTATTTACACCAATCATAATTGTTGTCACAGACAGTATAGTTAGTAATTTAAATAAAAATATATTTTAGTGTTGATCTTAATCCTCAGTTTGCTCGTGCCCTAGAATTGCAATTTTCTACTGCCTTCCAAGCCTGTGTGCCAGGCCTACTTGAAAAATATTTACACCAATCATAGTTGTTGTGACAGTATTCTTAATAATTAAAAATTAAAATTGTTGGTAATAGTTGTTGTGAATCCTCAGTTTGCTGGTGCCAGTGAATAGCACTTTCCTCCTGCCTTGCAGCCTGCTGTGTGCCCGGCCCACCTAGCCAATTATTGCCAGCAATCATATTTCTTTTAACAGTATTGCAAAAATTGCCAATCATCACTGTTTTGACTGTCAGTAATCAGTCTCCTAGTGTCCTTGAATTGCATTTACCTCCTGCCTGCCATCCTTTTGTGCCAGGCCGACTTTCCAACTATTTACACCAATCATAATTGTTGTCACAGTATAGTTACTAATTAAAATTAAAAAAATCTTGATTGTTGATGATCTTAATCCTCAGTTTGCTCGTGCCCTAGAATTGCACTTTTTTACTTCCTTGCAAGACTGTGTGCCAGGCCTACTTAAAAAATATTTACACCAATCATATTTGTTGTGACAGTATTCTAATAATTAAAAATTAAAATTTTTGGTAATAGTTGCTGTGATTTGAATCCTCAGTTTGCTGGTGCCATTGAATAGCACTTTCCTCCTGCCTTGCAGCCTGCTGTGAGCCAGGCCCACCTAGCCAATTGTTGTCAGCAATCATATTTCTGTTAACAGTATTGCAAAAATTGTCAATCATCACTGTTTAGACTGTCAGTAAACAGTCTCCTAGTGTCCTTGAATTGCATCTACCTCCTGCCTGCCATCCTTTTGTGCCAGGCCGTCTTGCCAACTATTTACACCAATCCTAATTTTTTGTCACAGTATAGTTACTGATTAAAATTAAAAAAAATCTTGATTGTTGATGATCTTAATCCTCAGTTTGCTCGTGCCCTAGAATTGCACTTTTCTACAGCCTTCCAAGCCTGTGTGCCAGGCCTACTTAAAAAATATTTACATCAATCATATTTGTTGTGACAGTATTCTAATAATTAAAAATTAAATTTTTTGGTAATAGTTGTTGTGATTTGAATCCTCAGTTTGCTGGTGCTATTGAATAGCACTTTCCTCCTGCCTTGCAGCCTGCTGTGAGCCAGGCCCACCTAGCCAATTGTTGCCAGCAATCATATTTCTGTTAACAGTATTTCAAAAATTGTTAATCATCACTGTTTTGACTGTCAGTAATCATTTTCCTAGTGGAATGTTAGTTGATTTAGACCCATTTTGGCTTAAAAGCAGACTCTGCATAAACTATGTAATTTTCCTATGTAGTTTTGCCAGGGATCCCCCTCCAGCATACGACAGTCCAGGTGTTAGTACCCTTGAAACAACTTTTCCATCACTATTGTTGCCAGAAAGAGTCCTTGTAGGTTTTAAAGTTCGCCTGCCTATTGAATTCAATGGCGGTTCGCACGGTTCGCGGGTTCGCGAACAATACCGGAAGTTCGAGTCCGCCATTCGCGAACCGAAAATTTTAGGTTCGCGACATCACTAGTTAGGAATCAATATATGTTAATAATAAGAGAAATATATTTACAAATATATATACACATATATTTTACAGCAAAACAGTCCAAATAATTATTACAGGGCAACTGCCATAACCCCAATTTGTGCAACACTGCTAAAATAATCACATAATTGTATCCCAGAAATACTTAGCCAGATTCTCTAATGTGTCCAACATCATCCATCTTTTCAGCAGGAGCAGGATAACACAGAGGGCAAGAAAGAAAGTGTTTTCCCAAATTTATTCTCAATTCAAAGGGGTTTGGCCTATTACATGCCAGTCAAGGCTAATGAGAGTGTCTTTATTAAACACCTAGCTCAGACAAGGTGTATCTGGGGGGAGGGGATTTTAAAACCAGCTATGTGAATATACCAGAGATAAAATCTATGCGCTATGTCACCACGTTCCCTCACTTTTTCTTCTCCTTTGTTGCCCCATTTTCTAGTTATACCCACTAGTACAGAAGAACACAGTGGGAGCGAAAACCTTAAAGGTAAAATTCTCCACCATCCCTTCGGAATATCATTCCCTCAGTGATACAAGCTCTTCTGTACTTTCCTAGAACTGTCAATTCCTAGTCTAACTTTATACAATTCATTTAAAAAAACATTCACCCAATATTATACATAGAAACACAAAATACTATGCTAAACTTCATTAGCAACATTTATAAAATGGTCTTAAAATTGGAAAAAATTAAAAGTTTATGTATGAGTATGTGAGTGTGGGTACACTAGATGGGTATGCATCTAGTAAAATCTTTATTAATAAAGTGTGAATTGTGCCTGTAAAACAAAAGTTATAATGGTTCACTGAAGTTCGTTGTTGCCATCATTTGGCATCTGGTCCTTGCTTTTGGCATTTGGTCCTTGCTTTTGGCATCTGGTCCTTGCTCTTTATTTACCAATCACATTTCTTTAAACCCCTTAGTTTGTTTTCAGGACCTTGAAGGAATGAAAAGAGATAAAAACCAGGCATATATTTACTTCACACTACAACACTCCATCTGCAGTAGAAACCACATACACAGTTATTAACTTCCAGTTGGTATGTGCCTCTATCATTGCATAATCCCACTCGCCCCCTTACTTGAACTTATGTTGCTTGCCCTATATGACTATTTACCCCTTTATGCCATATATTATTTTGGTCTAATGGCCCATTTTACATCTCCATTGTGATGCATTTTATACTTATTTAATTTGTCCAACTCTACCATCATAGATTCTTGGTTAGATCAGTCCTGATGACTCCTCAAAAACAACAATCTATAATATGTGTTATTGGGGAAAGCTGGAAGGAAAGATGAGAAGCCTTCTGTCTTCATTGGTTTTCTTCCTGAAAGATAAGACTTCAAACAGTTTACATGGAAGTGTTCTTGCATGTGGCCTCCCAAAAGTAATCACAATGGAGGTATCTGTTATTTGTTTTGTTTTTTTAAAGAAAATGCATCAATTAACTATGCATTCTAAATATTGTCATATTTAAAACTTAATCATGAAAACACTTAAAATTATTAATTGATCTTAAAAATAAAGTACACATTACATGATACAAATGCACTTTTAAACAAAAAAAAAATAATGATTTAATTTGAGCACTCCAGCTCTGTCAGCTGTTTCTTAGAAACCCAATTTCATCTCCCATTCTCCTGTTTTGTTGTTTGAGTTCCCAATAACTTAAGTTGGTTATTACTTATCTCATTTGGCCTCAGCCTCAAATTTTTATACTTATTTTCTCCTCTGTTGTCTCCTCTCGCCATTTAAATTCCTTTCTCTCTGGTTTCCTGTATTCGATCCTCTACTATTCTGATATCCCCAAACATTACTCCTGTTGCCTGATTCCTGCCTGTGAATTTTCAGATTGTTCTCCATTGACTGTTTCACTGCTGAAATTGCCTTAATGGTGTATGGATGACAATTCCACCACTTCTCAGCTCTAGTGAGCACCATTTCTAAGTTTGTGGAGTTTGGATTAAACAGCTTTACAAACTCCTGACATTTTCTATGGAGAGCTTCAAGTACCCTCTGTATGTGAGCTGGTGACCCCTAGACCATTTGCGTCTGTGGCTGGCGCAGCACACACCAGAATAAAATCTTTTTGCTACTTCAAATGGCCCATCTAGAGGTCTCATGGTAATTTCACTAATCTCTTTTTCTAGACTAGTAAAATTGAAAAGGGTTTTAACTATTCTCCCAGCCTGATCAGATATGCTTAAGTTGAATCCTAATAACCTGTTGGCATAGGGACCCATGGCATTTTGAAGCAATTATGTCCATTCCTGCATGTTCATACCTACTTTTATGGCTTTTTCAGCCCCCTTGTGAATCCAATGTGAAAAGTTATTAAAGCTGTTTGTGGGCATTGTGCCTCAACATTTCTGAAAAATGTCTTTATCTGCTACAGTCATTGGCCTAGTCTGATTTGAAAAACCTGTAGGAACTTTCAGGGTGTTAAAATTCTCAGATATTATGACAGGGGCAATTTGAACAGAACTTGGGTTTTTAGTGTGGCCCACTGGCATTTTATCTTGTTTTAATACTTGTTTTGACTCTCTGCTTTGTGGCAGTAAGTGATCACAATCTGTATTGTTCCCAGAAATAATCACTAATGATTTTTTCTTCTTGTTTTATTTTCATCTGTAACTCAGCAATTTTGCCAAAAAAAATTGCCATTTCAGCGTTAAAACAGCACCGCAGCCATTACAAGTCTTATCAGTATAGCTGTACCGCAAGCCTTTTAGCCTGTACCGCAACATCAGTCCCGCACACGTAAAAATTATGTTTTTTCATGGGACTTCCATAGCGCTGCCATTACGAGTTTTGTGGTGAGGCTAAAAAGCTTGCGTTGCAGCCTATACCGACAAGATCCGTTTCGTAATTTAAAAGCAATAGCTATGAGTTTTATGCAACAAAACTGTTACATAAAACTCATAACTAAATTGTTACAAAGTACACTAAACACCCATAAATGACCTATTAACCCCTAAACCGAGCCCCTCCCGCATTGCAAATAGTATATTAAACTTATTAACCCCTAATCTGCTGTTCCCAACATCGCCACCACTAAAAATAATTATTAACCCCTATTCCGCCGCTCTCCAACATCGCCTTCATGATACTAAAGTTATTAACCCATAAACCGCCACCCTCCGCCCCCACTGTACTAAAGTTATTAAGCGCTTCACCACTGCTACTATAATAAACCAATTAACCCCTAAACCGCAAGCCCCCCACAATGAAATATACTAAAGTAAACTATTAACCCCTAAACCGAAAGCCCCCACATTACAATAAGCTAAATTAAACTAGTAATCCCTAAACCTAACGCCCCCCTAACTTTATATTAAAATTACAATTTCCCTATCTTAAATTAAATTAAAACTTACCTGTCAAATTAAAAGAACTAAGTTTAAACTAACAAACTAATATAACTATTTAACTAAAATTAAACTAACTAACAATTAAATAAAACTAAACTACACATTAAAAAAATCCTAACACTACTCTAAAAATTACAAAGTATCTAATTACAAAAAATAAAAAAGACTAAATTGCAAAAAATAACAAATGTAAAGATAAAAAATAAAAAAGAATTACACCTAATCTAATAGCCCTATCAAAATAAAAAGCCCACCCAAAATAAAAAAACCCTAGCCTACAATAAACTACCAATATTCCTTAAAATGGCCTTTTGTAAGGCATTGCCCTAAGTTAAACAGCTCTTTTACCTGTAAAAAAATACAAAGACTCCCCAACAGTAAAACCCACCACCCAACCAACCCCCAAAATAAAAAACCTAGATCTATTCTGTTGGATGATTTAGTTTAGCTCTATTTTAATTATGTTAAAGTTAGGGGGTGTTAGGTTTAGGGGTACGTTTGGGGTTAGGGATAGGTTTAGGGGTTAATATAGTTTAATTTAGGTTGTTGCGATGTGGGAGCTGACAGTTTAGGGGCAATAGGTTTTTTAGCGGTAGTGATGTGGGAGGCCAAATGTTTAGGGATTAATAACTTTAATATAGTGGCGGCAATGTTGGGGTACGGCAGAATAGGGGTTAATAACTTTAGTATAGTGTTGGCGATATCGGGAGTGGCAGATTAGTGGTTAATAACTTTATTTAGGTGTCTGCGATATAGGGAGCGACAGATTAGGGGTTAATAACATTATATAGGTGGCGGCGATGTTGGGGCAGCAGATTAGGGGTGTTTAGACTTAGGGTTTATGTTAGGGTGTTAGGTTTAAATGTTATTTTTTGTTCCCCATAGACATCAATGGAGCTGCATTACTGAGCACGAGCACGTCAAAACAGCACTTATATTTTCAACGGTATGGAGCTTAAAAGCACCATATAGCACGCACAAGCCGGCCGTTTGATAACTCTTAATGGCTGCGCTATAGGGGGTTAAATAATGCAACTTTTGTTGCATTAGTTAATTTCCCTATAGCGCGCATAACTCGAAATCTAGTTGATTGTAATTTACTGAGCTGTATGGTGTTAGTTAAAGCAGAAAGGTTGTTTTATCTAACTTTAATTTAAGATCTTTATTTTGCTCTGTCAAATCTCCAATTATGTGTTAGACCCCTTATTGTTGAAATCACTGCCTGGGCTATCATACATTTTATTTTATTAGTATTAATCTTTTTAAGAGTTACTACTTGTGTTAGTATCTCTAAGAAACTTTCACAGTTATGGTTCTTAGCTTCTGGGATGAGGAATGGACCATTATATTTATGGATATAGTTGTTAAAGTAGTCACAAACCTCTTGTGAAATATAGTTTTTCCTAGGCATTTTAGCAGATCACAGGTAACACATGAAAAGAAGAAAAAAAAAAAACTAACTAGACTTCCAATGCAAATAGAATATAGTTCTCTATTTAAAGGTGTTTAAACCATCAATAATACTAGCCTAAATAATTGAAGGAGAGAGATAAAAAGGGGAAAGAAAAATAAGTGAACAAAATAAAGCAAGGAGGCCTTTTACTGCATATGAATAATATACTAAACTAAATGTAACCATATTAAATTCCAAGCTAAAGAAATTCTAAATTATTTCTAAATAATTTGATATTTTTACTAAAACAAATAGCTAAAGCAATGGAAGCATAAAGTATTAATCCTTTGAGTGCTAAGCACTTTCCCACCTGGATGCTAAGATTTTTTAATGGTTTTTTTTTTTAACAATTTTTTTTAAAACTTTTTTAAAAAAAAATTCAGACCCCAAGACACTGTTGGAAAGGTTTCCAATGATGGGTCTTGGGGGTCTGTAGCTGCTTAGATGCCTGAGATATAGGCTTCTAAGCAGCATTCCCCCAGCTCCTATCCTTAACATTGTTAAGTATAAATAAAGATGCGCTGTGACGGCATCACTTTATTGCGCATGACGTCACCATGCAAAACGGGAAACCCCGGCGATGCCTGTCACTCTACAGGCACGATCGCCGGGGTAGGAGTGGGTGGGAGCCCCCAGATCTCCCTCAAGGTGGGAGAGTGCTAGCTACGGCTCTGAGCCGTCGTTAGCACCAGAGTGGGAAACTCTGCGACGTCTCAGAGCCGTCGTTAGCACTCAAGGGGTTAAAGGGAGGAAAAACTATAATAAAATTTAAATTTTTGATTGATTAGAAGAAGAAGGGCAGGAGGTAGGTAGAGGTAGTTTCTATAGAAGTTTTTGAAATGCTAATTTCAACTGTAGTCTGGTTCCAGGATTTACTCCAAACACAGGATATAAAAAGAGTAAACAAGTTGTTCTTAGCAAAGGTTTTTTAACCCTTTAAGGACACAGCTTTCAGTTTGCTCAATTGTTTTATGACAGAAATATTCCGTCACGTGTCCTTAAGAGGTTAAAATGCAAATGTTAACTTTTTGTTGCTCAAACAAAGGTTACATTTTTTTTTGTATACTATACAAACCTAATTAAAAATCTGAACCATCTACTCACAAATATTGAAACAATGTAACAATGCCCACAAAAGAGCAACACATGTCCCCAACAGGTTAACCTTGTATTTTTTACTGCCCACTATTGTATTTTTTAAAAATGCTAATTTTAACTGTAGTTTTGGTTTCAGGATCTACTCTAAACACAGGATATATAAAACAGTAAACAAGAAACTCCTACCAATGGTTGTTTAAAATGCCTTTTTTTAACTTTGTTACCCAAACAATGGTTACAATTTGTGTTGTATTCCATACAAACCTAATTAAAAATCTGAACCATCTGCTACCAAATATATTCAAACAATGAAAAAAAAAAAAAACTAAAGAAACTATAAAGTCTTAAATAACTTTTCAACTTCTACGTAAAGAGACAGTCAACACCAGAATTTTTGTTGTTTTAAAAGATAGATAATCCCTTAATTACCAATTCCCCAGTTTTGCATAACCTACACAGTTATAATTATACACGTTTTACCTCTGTTATTACCTTGTATCTAAGCCTCAGCAGACTGCCCCCTTATTTCAGTTCTTTTGACAGACTTGCATTTTAGCCAATCAGAGCTGTCTCCATCCATGGTAAATTCACGTGCATGAGCTCAATGTTATCTATATGAAACATGTGAACTAATGCCCTCTAGTGGTGAAAAACAAATCAAAATGCATTTAGAATAGAGGCGGCCTTCAAGGTCTAAGAAATTAGCATATGAACCCCCTAGGTTTAGCTTTCAACTAAGAATACCAAGAGAACGAAGCAAAATTGGTGATAAAAGTAAAATGGAAAGTTGTTTAAAATTACATGCCCTATTAGAAACATGAAATGTTTTTTTGGACTTGACTGTCCCTTTAAGCTTTGCATATACCCCAAGAGTTAAGATATTTGTTTTTAAACAAAGTTTCAATATAAATAATGAAATAAAGATGATTAAAGTTGTTTATGCTTTAAACTGCTGATGACTTAGCATATTCCCCCAGTTAAACTGTATTTTCCTAACTTTAAATTCTACACAATTTCCCTTACAATCTGAAATATTTCCTCACAAAAAGTGAACATTCAAACAAAACCAAATTTGAATTGTACTAGACAATATATGTGTTAAGTTCAAATGCCATGCAAATTTAAACAAACACAAATTCCATAATAAAATTCAATATTTAAAATTAAAAAATTAAATTAAAATAAAAAACAGATAGAAACTGGATAAGTAATATTTAGAGGTAAATCACTATATATAGCAGAAGTCAATAATTTTAAAATGGACTAGGAAAACTCTAAAAGAAAGACTGGTCCTCTCAGCAAACAACCTTCTTCTTTATAAAGTAACAAAGTACTGTAAAGCTTTCTTTTTGTAAAATAAAAAAACAAACAAAAAAAAAACCATTTAGATGGGACCAAGACAACAAGTAAATATCATGGGGTCAATTTATCAAAGTGTCAATCTCAGTGAATTCGCCGGCGTCAATACGCTCGCCAGACATCGCTACCGCAGATCTAAATACTATCCCCTTATTTATCAAAAAAGCTGTCAAAAACATGCGCGTCAAGTAAGGTGCGAAGAGCATCGGACTGTTGTTAGCTAACAGTCATCAATGACGCAGTTATTCAGGTTTTTCCAAACTTTATAAAATTTCATTACTGTCCATGAACAAGCACATTTCTCTAAAGCGAATATTTTATTTTTCAACTGTTAATGTCCAAGAAATAGATAGATGTATACCTCAACAAACAATATCTCATAGAAATGTATTGTTATATTGATTTGTTATACCAAAAAATCTGTTATATGATACTTTAAAAAAAAGAAAGAATAATGTTTATTTGTATTTCTCTAAGTCATGATATTCTTTTATCTCATATTTTATTTTTATAAATGATTATTAATGCTAGAATTCGTACATATATACACACCAGCAACTAACTATTATATATATATGTATGTATATATGTGTGTGTGCGTGTGTGTGTTATGTCAGAAATCTTTTTCAAACATATGTACATGTCCCTAATTTCCTTTTTTTGTTCTAAACAATGTTGTCTTTCATATGGCTGTGTTTATTTATACCACTATCTGTATATATATATATATATATATATATATATATATATATATATATATATATAAAATATATATATATATATATATATATATATATATATATAAACACACAGAAAAAGTCCAGCACTCACTCACAAGCCTCCAACTAAGATAAAAAGCAGCAATGGAAGAATTAGTTACCGCACCTGGCCAAATGGGAAAAGCCCAGGCACCTCGTCAAGGTTTCTTCCAAATAAACCTGGGTCCGTAAACAGCCACACAATGCAGGCTCACAATCAAACAACTGTGAAAAAATGGAAGGTGCACAGGCTTTTTTTTTGTAATTTTTCCTGTTTGGGCCTTGCACCCAGGCCTGACTGGGGTTAACTGCCTGTGACAGTGCAGCTTCCTGAGAATGCTGGTTTTCACCCAGGGCTGTGCATGTTGCAGGGTCATAGGATGTGTACCCGGTCCGGCCTGAGAGTGCTGACCCCACCCGTGTTTTGTATATGTTTGGGGAGATTACATAAGCCTGTGCACCCTCCATTTTTTCACAGTTGCTTTTTTTCACAGTTGTTTGATTGTTAGCTTGCATTGTGTGGCTGTTTAGGGACCCAGGTTTATTTGGAAGAAACCTTGACGAGGTGCCTGGGCTTTTCCCATTTGGCCAGGTGCGGTAACTAATTCTTCCATTGCTGCTTTTTATCTTACTTGGGAGCTTGCGAGTGAGTGCTGGACTTTTTCTGTGTGATTGTATTAAAAAAAAAAAAGCGCACTACTAAGGACTTACTTGAAGATCCACTTTATTGCGTGAACGTTTTCGAGCTAAATTAGCTCATCCTCAGACAGACAAGAAAAGGTTTTTTTTTTGTTGTTTTTTTTTTCTTGTGTGTCTGAGGACGAGCTAATTTAGCTCGAAAACGTTCACGCAATAAAGTGGATCTTCAAGTAAGTCCTTAGGAATGCGCTTTCTTGTTTTGAACTGCATACATTGTTTGCTGCACCCAAGGCTGGTTAAAGTGAAGTTTGGCGTGCACTTTGTCCATATCTATCTATCTATCTATCTATCTATATATATATATACATATATATATATATATGTGTATATATATATGTGTGTGTGTGTGTATTTTATGTCAAAAATTGTTTGCAAACATATTTACATGTCTCTAAATTCCTTTTTTGTTCTAAACAATGTTGTCTTTTATATCGCTTATATATATATATATATATATATATACAGATGGCCCTCGTTTTGCAATGGTTCAATTTACACCGTTTCAGAATAACAACCTTTTTTTCCAGTCATGTGATTGCTATTGAAAAGCATTGAGAAGCAGTGCATTTATTAAAATAGCCAGTAGGTGGAGCTGTCCGCTTGTGTTGCAGAAAAGCCAAGCAAGCTGAAATTAATCAGTTTAACCAGACCTGAGCTATTGAGCAGATTTCAAAGGAACAAGATCTTCCTGTCTATAAATCAGTTCAGATTGGAATGAATAGAAAGAACTGTTTTCAGAAAAATGCAAGTGAAGTCTGTGTTGTGTGATTATTTTATTAGGTTTATAATGATGTTTAGCAAATGTTTTTGTTCATTTAACATAGTTTAATTATATATTCTGTGTTGTGTGGTTATTTTATTAGGTTTATAACGCTGTTTAGCATTTAAAGTCTTCATTTCAAAGCTTTAAAAATAATGTATTAGGTGTTACTTATGACAATTTTGAGAGGGACCTGGAACCTATCTCCCTCACTTCCTATTGACTTACATTATAAGCTGGGTTTCAATTTACAACGGTTTTGATTTACAACCATTCCTTCTGGAACCTAACCCCGGCGTAAACTGAGGGCTACCTGTGTATATATATATATATATATATATATATATATATTTATTTTTACCACTATATGTATATAGTGTAATTTATTATTATTTTGAGCAGGAATAATTGCAAATATAACATGTAATCAGGCTATCATATGTATTTATTTCTATGTATCTGTGTAACCCCTCCTGATTGCAATCTAGATTTAAAAAAACACCTGTTCACAGGTATTATAAAATGGGCTGGCATATAAAATGACAATACCCAAATGTTTAAACACTTGAAAGTGATGCAGCATAGCTGTATAAAGCTGACTAGAAAATATCTCCTGAACATCTTTATGTAAAAAAGAAAGATATTTTACCTCAAAAGTTCCTCAGTAGCCACCTCCCATTGTAAAGGATTTCTAAGCAGCATTTTAGTGTGTCTGTCCTAGGACAGCTTAGGGGATGACCCTCGTGAACTCTCATATTATTTCACCAATCAGGTAAAGGAAGCTTACTATGAAATCTCATGAGAGTTAAGTCAAATCTCATGAGATCACAGTAAGAGTTCATGACCTCAGCACTGCTGATGCTGATTGGCTGCTGTTCAGTAAAAAAAAAAACACACTAAAAGGGTGTATATTATAATGTTAATAATAATATAAATATATTTACAGATATATATATATGAAAGAGTAGAGGTTGGACAAGCGCACAAGAAGGCACTCCTAGTGAAGCTCGTTTATACCAGGAAAGATAACTGTATTATATGTATAAATGACCACTCACGTGATTCAACCTCATCCACTATATTGCTCCGGTTCTACAAATTATGTTCTGTGCATATGGTGGTGGGTGGAGCCTAACGCTTTTCGCAACACCATTGGTTGCTTCATCAGAAGCATTAGGCTCCGCCCCCCGCCATACGCACAGAACATAATTTGTGGAACCGTAACAATATAGTAACCAGTTATTGCATATAATTTTGTGTGATCTATAACTATTACAGCCCGGTCTTCATATATACATTTTTTATACTCCGTAACAGCGAAATAATGGTTTGATACCAGGCATACATAAACATATGCAGGTAATTTCTGTTTGTGCTGCTTAGAAGTTTGGTCTTCATTTATGGCTTTTTAAATATTTGAATTGTACTTGTAAAGTTGTAATTTTAAGAAGTCATCTACAGTGTGTGTATATATATATTTTAATTGTATTCACATTAAAGTGTTTTTTTTATATATACACCAGCTCTGCATAGCCTCATTCTCCTATAGCCCCCTGTTCATATAGTGGATTGACCCTTTGAGTTCACTTTTACCTATCTGGGGACAAAAATCCTGGAGACTAACTGGAAAAGAACAGGAGCACCACAGTGGGAGCTGCAAAAGGAGAGCAAAAACAGACATCACCTTTAACAAAGTGTCTTATCTATACCTCATACTGGATGAGGTTGAATCACGTGAGTGGTCATTTATACATATAAAACAGTTATCTTTCCTGGTATAAACGAGCTTCACTAGGAGTGCCTTCTTGTGCGCTTGTCCAACCTCTACTCTTTCAGAAACTACCCGGGGAGGATCTTCTTTTCAAAGAGGGGACTCTCATTACTGGACGAAGCAGCAGAGACAAAAGGCACCTGGGAACTGCCACACAAGCTGTTATAACCTGACTCTGTTGTGGACAGCCTATTTACTAATAATATTTTATGCTGGACTAGGTCTGTATCCCAGTGGTACGACAAACAGACTTATTGGTGTTTATATTTATAAGTTGTATTGGCTTAACATATTTAATCATATACATTGGTTTACATATATGTAGATATACACCTATATATATATATATATATACAGTAGTAAACCAAGGTATTTAGTCTTTGTGTCCGGGTACACTACTTTGGTCTAAGCATTACATCCCCAAGCGCGGAACCATCTTTCTTTTGTATTCTTTTCACAGATATATATATATAAATATATATATATATATATATATATATATATATATATATATATATATATATATACACATATATTTTACAGCAAAATAGTCCAAATAATTATAACAGGACAACTATCAAAACCCTGATTTGTACAACACTGCTAAAATAATCACATCATTTTATCCCAGAAATACTTAGCCAGATTCTCTAATGTGTCAGACATCATCCATCTTTTCAGCAGTAGCAGGATAAGACAGAGAGTAAGAAAGAAAGTGTTTACCAAATGTTATTCTCAATTCAAAAGGGTTTGGCCTATTACATGCCAGTCAAGGCTAATGGGAGTGTCATTAATTAATCACCTAGCTCAGACAAGGTATATCTGGGGGGGGGGGGGGAGGGATTTTAAAACCAGCTATGTGAATATGCCAGGGATAAAATCTGTGAGCTATGTCACCACATCTTGCCAGTACCCATTTTATAGTAATATATATATTTATATTTTAATTATTTATTTATTAATAAAAAATATTTTCTGTAGTGTAGGAACCCCCTCCCCCTTCCAATACATTGTTTATAGCAACCCCCCTCCTTTTCTGTAGCATAGGGAATAGTCTTTCCTTCTCCCTCACCAAATATTTTTTCTGTAGTGTAGGGAACATTCCCTTTCCTCCACTCCCCCCCTCCCATGATGAGCTGATTATTTTTTATTGATTAAGCAATAGTTTAGGATGAGATAAAGCCTGCATGTCATATAGTGCAAAATAACATATATATTACTAATATGGAAACAAAATTCAAATCTGGTATCGCTTGAGTACAAAGCAGTGCTCTAAGCCAGGGGTGCAAAAAAGTGAAGTTCTTTGTGTAGTTCTGTGCTATACTATTAATAATAAGGGTTTTCTTCAGGTTTCAAAAAGAGCTAAATTGTACATTGGTATTTAGGATTTCAATCAAGCAGAATACTTAAATCACACATAGTAACATGAGTGCAATGAGTGAGAAGAAAGTCATGGTTAGGTGTAGCCCTCACACTAAGGATACAGAATTACGGTGTTCTCTAAATGATTCATAAATTAGAGCAGCAGCAGTAAAAAGGGACAGGCATGCATCCAGTGCAGCAGGCCAGGGAATAGAATATATAGATGTTAACAAAGTCACAGCAATGGTTGTAGTTAAAAACCTGTGTGTGGATGTTGAGAACACAGGAAACAAATAAATCCCTAATGATGCATGAATATCCTTGATAGTGAGTCTGCTGCTAGAAGGAGCTTTAAAATACCAATTTCCCAGGCCTCAAACTTACTAAGGCAAAAGACTTCTCATCTGAAAGAGGGGGTGTCATCCCTTCCTTTCAAATAAGGGATTGCATGACCCTGTAAGATGCAGATCAACCTTCCTAAATAAATTAGTAACCTGCAGCAGCACTTAAAGTGTCATTTACTCTAAAAGGAACCTATAATGAAGCCTCTATCTCCTCACCTTAACATCTCATTTGAGATAATGCTCTATTTCAAATGAGAAGACATTTGGGGCCTGATGATCTAAAGGTCTCCACTCTGGAGCGATTATCTAAGAAGTCTCATCCGAACTATGAGGTCCCTCAAATAATTTTAGAAGGCCACATTCTAAAATTTTAGCCTGAGAGCTGTTTATGTAGCAATGCTAGATGTAAAAAGAAACACCTTCATTGCAATATAGCGCTAAATTACAAGTGGAGTGCTAGAATATTGTGTGCCCATAAATGGACAAATTTGTCAGTTTGCGGGTGCGTGATAATTGACCAACTATTACAAGTGGCTGGTTATTACTACCGCAAGCTCGTGATAGCAATTAGCCAATCCAATCTCTGGATTTTTTTATTTTTTTTAAGTTTTAAATGTTTTTATTGAAATAAATTACCATCAGGTACAAATATCAAGGATGGAAACCATGTGTGGAGCATGCAGGCTCCTGCTTTACAAGAATATAGATAACCCAACAAGTTCAAACACTTAAATATAATATTTATGAGTATTGTAAATAAACTACAAAAAGGAATAAGAATAATTCCAGTGAGCGGCACTTTAGGTAGATGAAAGGATAAGGGGGGGGAGGGATGGGGGATGAGATGGGGTGTGGGGTGTTGAATGGGAGTTTTATCGTAGGAGTAAATTATATGAATTTACTTATCATGGGTTTGTCACAACATTCAGAGACCAGGTGGTGTCAAATGGCGTTTGCCAATCTGCCCATATAAGTTCAAACAGATCTGAGTTGTTTAAAGTGTAAAATATGTTTTTCTCCATATTGTAAATGTATGCCATTGAGTTCAAGATAGAGGACCAATTTGGGGGGACAAGCTTTTCCATGCTTTGGCTATTGCCGCTTTAGTGGCTGTTAATAAGTAAATACATAGGTATGCTTGGTGTTGGGGTAAAGTGCAAGTACCAATGTGAAGGAGGGCGTTAGAAGGGGTTTTCGGAAGTATGATACCTAACCCAGCCAGTGTTCGAAAGCAGGTATTCCATAGGGGCATTAGAGTAGGGCAGTCCCACCATATGTGTAAGGCGTCTCCTCTTTTCCCACAGTTACAACAACACATAGGCGAAGTGGAACCATAGATTTTATTAAGCCTAGTGGGGATAAGGTACCAGTATGTTAGGAGTTTGTAGTATGTTTCTTATAAGGTAACACAATGTAGGGCTTTCTTAGTGAGGGTAATTACATGTTGCCAAGTCAGTGGAGATATAGTCATGTTTAGGTATGATTCCCATTTGAGAAGATGAGTGAGTTTGTTCTCGGAATCTGTGTTTCCTATTAAGGTGTAATGTATTGAAAGGGGTCTATGTAATCTGCTACCTTGCTGCCAAGTAATTTCCCATAATGTCCGAGGTCGGTCAAATTCAGGTTTAAAACCCCAACTTAGCAGAAAGCTCCTTAGTCTAGTGTATTCATAAATCATGTGTCTGGGAGGTGAGGGCTCGGTCTGCAGTTCTGTGAGTGCTAGGAAGCGTGGGGCTGGGGAGGTGGTCCAAAGATCTGAAACAGTCTGGATCCCCAGTTGTGCCCATCCATGTGGGTGAGAATCAGGTAGCCCTCGTAGAAGGCCTGTTAAGGGGGTAATAGATGAGGGATGTGGGGCAACATGCGGATAATGTCTAAGCTTGTCCCACATAGCGAGACATTCTCTTATGATAGGATTACTAATGTCTGAGGTTCGCCGTAAGTGAGGGGGGATCCAAATTAAATCAGGGATATATATATGGTGTGGTAGTGAAGCCTGCTCGATGGTTTTCCATTTGCTGGTAAACTCTGTGGCACCCCATTGTGCTATATGTGTGAGCATTGCTCCTTCATAGTAGCAAAGGATTGAAGGGGAAGCAATCCCACCTCTATGTAAAGGGCTCTGGAGGATTTTATGCGCTACCCTGGGGGGTTTGAGTTGCCATATGTATTTTGTAAATTCGCTTTGGAATTGATGTAAAAGGTATCCTGGGACTCTAAATGGGAGGCACCTAAAAAGATAAGTAATTTTGGGTAGAAATGACATTTTAAGGGCCATTAATCTACCTATCCATGAGATGTAGGTGTAATCCCATTTATCTTTCAAAGTGCGTAGCTCAGATAGCAAGGGTAAGTAATTTTCTTTTATAATCTGTTGGATGTTGTTCGATATTTTGACACCTAGATGGGAGATGTAGTTATTGACGCAATGGACTCTATGCTGGTTCTTAAGGGTATCAACCGTATTTTGAGGGAATCCCCAGGTAAAGACTTCAGTTTTATCCAAATTTAGCTTATAGAGAGATAGACGGCAAAATGATTCCAGGGTTTCCCTCAATCTAGGGAGTGAGGATAGTGGGTCCGAAGAAAATACTGTTATGTCGTCGGCAAATAATGCTATAATTATGATTAGTGCCATGAAGACGAACGCCATCTATTTTCCTATCTTGCCTAATTTGTTCTGCCAGTGGTTCTATTGCCAGGGCAAAAAGCAGAGGCGAAAGGGGACACCCCTGCCTAGTGCCATTGGAGATTGGAAAGGAGAGTGAGAGGAATCCCAGTCCCCTGACCACTGCCGATGGAGTGGAATAGAGTGCCCGAATTGCCGTAATAGTCTAGCCTTGGAAACCAAAGGCCCTAAGGGCCTCCCACTGATAAGACCATCTGATACAGTCAAAGGCTTTCTCTGCATCTAGTGAGATTACAGAGAATGGTTTTTTCAGTCTAGTGGATTCGGTACAAATGTTTAGTAAATGCCTAGCATTGTCGGGACCTTCACGATGAGAGATAAACCCGACTTGGTCTAAGTTTATAAGTTGCGGGAGTAATTTTGATATGCGAGTGGCTAATATTTTGGCGTAGATTTTAACATCTAGATTGATCAGGGAGATTGGTCTATAGCTAGAACAGAAAGCTGGGTCTTTTTGGGGTTTAGGGATGGTTATTACAGTGGCTTTTAGGAATTCCCTGGTGAACTTCCCATCTTCTCTAGCCTGGTTAAAAAACCTAAGGAGCAGGGGGCAGAGCCTGGCCACGCAGGGAAATGGCCGCACATTAGAAAGGCTCTTAATACCCACATAGGCAAGCAATGATATAACCCAGCATTTCCGTCATTCCCACAACCAGAAATCACACAGATATCCTGAGGCTGTGGAGGAGATCCCTTTGACACGGAGTAAGGAGAGTGAATACACCGGAGGAATAACAACCTGCTACTTGATTGTCTGGGGCCTTACTCAACCGCCGCATCTGAAGCCTGATTGTGTATGAGACCCTGCAAAATCAGCACACAAGAGGGATCGCTACGCCTTGGCGCCTTTGAAACTTACCGACCGCTGCCATCCACGAACGGAACTGTCTGCCGCCTAGGGAAGATCCGACCACATAACTGATATACAGCTTGCCGGGAGGTGAGACGGGCCCCGCCGGTGCTGCGCCACATTCAAATAACTGACAGACCGCACCGGATCACTCAGGGACACCTGTAAGCTAGACCCGCTGATCCCCTTACCCTCACAACACAGTGCCTCAGTCTGATCCCCTTCTCCTTCTGAACAGTCAGGCGGATACACCGCTTGCAGGGGTTATCTTGCAACGGGTCCCTTGGGCCCAGCCTTCAACCGGAGCGCGGGAGGTGCACTGAGGGAACATAGTAAATAATATAGTATTATAACAGACACCAAAATACAGGGGCAGGCTCCGGAATTAAATCTACACAATTGGGGGCAACTCCTCTACAATAGTTCCCTGAGTTTAATAATCTTGCAGATAGGCCCAAGGAGCTATTTTTCAAAAATAAAGGAGGAGGGTCTGGGTTTGGTGTTAAGTTAGATCTGCCTTCTCAGATCAACGACCCCATAGCAACTTCCCTGAGGTCTTTATAAAAAGAAAACCTAAATATACAGGCAAGATATAGAACACAAATTTATGCAGGATCTACACCCCATGGGAACAAGACTTCTATCTCACAGTTATAATCTTAGCTACCATTGTAATGCCCTGCAAGAGGCAAAATAAGCCTGGAAAACCTACCAATTCAAATTCCTTGAGCCATTTTCTCAAACCAATGGACCCCAAAACTGTCAATCACAGAGACACAACGGCCACCAATTTGGCATCTTCAATAGACCCAGATAATCAAGCAGACAATATGCAACCCTCATTCGTTACTAAAGAGGACATACAGCATCTGTCTTCAAAAGAAGACATCAAAGTAGTGCTTCAGGAGATGAGATCTCTATTTGGGGACTTAAGAAAAGATCTGAGTGCACTAGACCACAGGGTTCTAACAATAGAAGAACAACACAAAAATATTAACACTAATCTCCAGGCCAATTCAATAGAAATACAGAACCATACAGAACACCTGCACTTTCTGTCAGAGAAGATGGAAGACTTAGACAACCGCTGCAGGCGAAATAACCTCAGATTTAGAGGTGTTTCTGAGTCGGTACACCCCCCGGCCATTGAGGGGTACCTGCAGGCTTTGTTTAGGGTCATGAAGGATGCCCCCTCCGCTAAAGATATCCCCATAGAAAGAGCCCACAGGGCACTCAAGCCCAAGCCCCCTCCTAAAGCTCCCCCAAGAGACATAATTGTCAAGTTCCTTAGCTTCAAGGACAAGGAAGAAATCCTAAAATGCGCCAGAATGAGGCACCCAGTTCTCCACGCGGGTGAAGAGATTCAAATCTTCTCTGACCTGTCCCCTGCCACGCTACAGAACTCTCCCACATAACCTCCCACCTCCGCTCCAACAAGGTCCAATACCGATGGGGATTTCCGGTCTCAATAATTGTGAACCACAACAACAGGGTCACCATCTACAGACCAGGTACAGATCCCCAACTTTTCTACAAGGAACTAAGCCTGAGGGGATTCGCAGACAAGTCACCGGAATCTACTTCAGGAAATTCGACAGAAGGACCCAGTGACGGCACTAGGGACTCTATCTCCTGAATAAAGATAAGTACCATTCTCCCTTTTTGTCTTCAGAGACTGTGATGTTTATTGCCTTAATCCCTTCAGCAGGACTTTTTACCCCTGTAATTGCAAGGCGACTCTCAAAGATAATGGACTTGTTATGTTTTCAACCCAAGAGGACTTGACAATCTGAAACTCCTTATAGAGTGTCTAGGAACAATAAAAGCTCATAATTATGTTTTATTGTTAACAAACGTATGTATCCTACAGGTTATAAGTTATATGTTTCTAAATACAGGTTTCCTAATTGTTATATGATTCCTACATAGTGAGAGTTGATAGATGAATGTTCTAGCTTATCTATTTAAAATTAGCATAATAAGTTAATAAGGGTGATAACAAACTCATAATTATGTTTTATTGTTAACAAACGTATGTATCCTACAGGTTATAAGTTATATGTTTCTAAATACAGGTTTCCTAATTGTTATATGATTCCTACATAGTGAGAGTTGATAGATGAATGTTCTAGCTTATCTATTTAAAATTAGCATAATAAGTTAATAAGGGTGATAATAGGCAGGGGCTCTTTATCAGAAGATTATTGGCCATAAATGTACTTCACGGTGCCTCCTAAAGAAGAGGTCAAATCCCGATTGCCATGTCACCCCCACCCCCCCCTACTGGTTTATTATTCCTCTCCCCATCCACGCCTCCTCCTTTGCCACATTAGGAGACGTAGCTTTGCTAACAGGAAAGGATATACTCCCTCATATTGTCCACCTGGGTTGTGGGACCACCGCTACTCCCCTTTAGAAAAAAAAAGAAAGGGAAAACTGCTGGTTTATTCATCAATGTTTAATTATTATATGTTTTTTGTCTTGCCAAAACTGGGTATTCTACCCCCATTAGCCTAGGTCCTTATTTTGAGACTAGTTACAATATTGTAAATTACATTGCTTTGTGTTCTTTTCTCCTTTCTCTTTGTTGCAATACTAAAACATTCGGAAATCCTCTTTTCAACCTTCCTTCTCTCACACTCACTATCCTATTTTGTTTCTCCAGTCTTTTCCCCCTCCACCTCCCCCTTTTTTTTTTTTCTTTCTTCCCTTCCTATCTTAACCCTCCTCCCATCCTGCCAAGATGCAACCCAAGGTTAGCAGATTCCAAGATCACATGCTACAAGTGACATCTATAAATGTTAAAGGCCTAAATAATCCCGGAAAAAGATCAATAGCTTTCCGAGATCTAAACAAACTAAAGAGCCACATCCTGATGTTCCAGGAACCCACTTTCAGAGGAGGAAGGAACCTAAATGGCATGACGCTCAATACCCTACAGCTTACTTTGCTTCAGGCCCAAATAAAAAAGCAGGTGTAGGTATTCTTATCCATAAAACGTTACCATTACAGGTGGTCCATATTGAGAGAGATCAAGGCGGAAGATTTCTTCTCTTAAAAGGTACTCTATACGGCCACCATATTACGCTACTAAATATATATGCCCCCAATACTGCACAGTCAGGGTTCTTCAGAAAAATGGCCAACTTGCTCTTGGACCATTCTCAGGGCGTAATTTTCTTAGCAGGAGATTTTAACTTATCCCTCGACCCCTCTCTTGACTCCTCCAGAGGGACTACTAGTATCGCCAATACTACACTGAAATCCATCAAAAACACTCTCCAAAATCTCACTCTCCATGACATATGGAGGACCCTTCACCCTCTGGACAGGGACTATCACTTGGTCGGACCATGCTCCTGTAACCTGTCAGGTGTTATGGCCAGACATCCCCATATCAACTAGGATCTGGAGAATAGATGACCTTCTACTGAAAGACCCTATACTGGTAGATACAATACACAAAGAAATACAAGAATATTTTCTAATCAATTCGCAGTCTTCCACATCCCACCAGGTGGAATGGGAAGCACACAAAACAGTGATCAGAGGCTTACTGATAAAACATAAATCTAAACTAATTAGACAGGCTAGAGAGAAACACTCTGACCTTCTACATAAAATCAGCTCCTTAGAGACCAAACACAAGAAAAACCCCTCAGACATCAAAATTACCAAAGAACTCACTGACTCTAGACTAGAACTTAAGAAACATTTGACAGAAATACACCAGCGGAAAGCGCTATTCCTCAAACAGTACTATTACGAAGGAGGAAATAAACCAGGGAAAATACTGGCCAGAAACCTGAAGAGGAAACAATTAAATACATATATCCACTCCTTAACGACACCGGACGGACAAACAGTCAAAGATAGCACCAAAATAGCAGCAGCCTTTAGGAGTTATTACAAAACACTATATAACTTAGATGAGGACAAAACACAGGAATCCCCAGCATTCAAAGACAATCTTAACCAATATTTCTTAAATTTAGGACTCCCATCCATTGATAAAAAAACAGCAGACTCCCTGGCTACCCCTATCACAAAAGACGAATTACACCAAGCTATTAAAGATTCTCCCTCAAATAAAAGCCCCGGCCCTGACGGGTTCTCCTCTAAATATTATAAAAAATGCGAGGACGCCTTAGCTAAACATATGTTACAACTATTTAACAATCTCAGAGAGGTGCCCTCTCTATCAAAAACACTTTTAGAAGCACATATTACCGTATTGGCCAAACCAGGTAAGCCAGCGACATGTCCGGGTAATTTTAGGCCGATTTCATTAATAAACACGGACATGAAGATATTGGCTAAAATTCTGGCAAACAGGTTAAATAGAATACTACCTGGCCTGATTTCCAACGACCAAGTTGGATTCATACCAGGGAGGGAAGCCAGGGATAATGTAACGAAAGTTATACAGCTAATCAATTATGCAAGGGAGACGGGAACACCATTGGTGTTGTTCTCGACCGATGCGGAGAAGGCCTTCGATAGGGTCGGATGGCCTTTTCTGCAAAGGGCAATGGGCGAGATGGGAATACCAAAATCTTTCCTAAACATGGCCATGGCCCTCTACTCTGCTCCGAATGCAAAGGTAAGAGTCAATGGTACTCTATCAGAAGCCTTTTTCATTAAGAATGGGACGAGGCAGGGGTGTCCACTTTCACCCTTGCTATTCGCCATCTCTATTGAAGTACTGGCCCAGAAAATTAGGATGAATTCCAAAATTAAAGGTCTTAAGGTGGGGGAGTCTGAGTTTAAACAATCATTGTACGCAGATGACATTTTATTTACTCTAACGGAGGCAGACTCATCTATACCTGTATTGCTCAAGGAGCTTCGCCTGTACGGGGAAGTTTCTAACTTCCTCCTTAATTTAAATAAATCAGAATTATTGAATATTAACACCCAGACCCATCACATACAAAGCCTGAAAGTAAAACACAATATATCAGTAGCTCAAAATAAACTCAAGTATCTAGGAGTCTTCTTAACTCCTTCCACACAGGACCTCTTTAAACAAAATTATATCCCACTCAGAAATGAAATATGTAGAGATCTTTCAGCATGGAAGAACAAACCCCTCTCCTGGTTAGGGAGGATAGGGGTAATCAAAATGAATGTCCTTCCTAGGATCTTATACATTCTCCAAGCATTGCCAATACCTCTGCAAGTAGGATTTATTAAACAACTACAAACAGTAATAGAGCAATACATCTGGGCAAATATAAAACCTAGAGTTCCAAGGAAGACCATGTACATGACAAGGGATGGGGGGGGGCATGGGAGTTCCACACCTGTCTGCATACAGAAATGCGATATTTCTCCAACACATAATCGAGTGGGCTCATAATGACACAAACAAAGCATGGATACAATTAGACAGACAGATCTTTATGCGCAACAACGTAGGCACACTAGCATGGACACAACCAGCCCAGAGGCCGAGAATTGTGCACTGTTACATAATTACAGCAGAGACACTGGCTGTGTGGGACAGGACAATAGCGACCAGTACACATATATCATCTTATCACTCCCCCCTCTCACCTATCATAGAAAACGTGGATCTCCCATACTGCAAGATGGGATACCGTGTTATATCACCTTATAACCTTAGATCTGGTTCTATGCAATTTCTAAAAGAGAACAATACAACCAAAACACAAACCCAGCTGGCATAAACTCATGGAGAAATCTTCTCCTCCTGGCTCAGATATAACCAATTACTACACTATATCTCACACCACAAGCATAGGAAGGACATGGGAAGAGAGCCCACCACATTTGAAAAATTGTGCATACAATCATCCACCCCTGGACACCTAATATCCCTTCTTTATAAATTAACTTCCACGGTGGATCCCAAAACATTACCATCATACACCTTTGCATGGAACAGGGATCTAACTCAGGAAGTAGACTACGAATCCTGGGGCCAAGCCTTCGATCTTACAAAGCGATTCTCGGTATCGGCTACCATCCAAGAGATTCACTTAAAATTTCTATGCCGTTGGTACCTCACCCCCACTAGATTCCATAAAATATATCCCACACTGAGTAATAGCTGTTGGAGAGGGTGTGGGGAGGAGGGCTCACTCCTCCACATATGGTGGGGCTGTCCCAAGCTCCGAACCTTCTGGGAGGGAATTTTCTCTCATATTTCAGATATAATGTGCACAAACATACCAAACACCCCCGAAAGTATACTGTTTATCCGACTCCCCAAAATCTTGGACCCTGCAAAATTAGCACTCCTTCTGATCATGATAACGAGCGCGTAAAGACTTATTCCTAAAAGATGGAAGACACAACACGTACCTTCTATAGTCGAATGGAAACAACAAGTTTCCAAACTCATAACCTTGGAGAGATATCATTATCTTAAAATTGAAAAATTAGACATCCACGACATGATCTTGGCGACATGGAAAGGAACTCTGTAAGGAAACTCTCTTCCTCCTCCCTCCCCCTTCCCCCCCCCTTCCCCCCTTCTCAATTTTTTTTTTTTCTCTTCTTCTCTCTCTTCTCTACACCCTTGCGAATTTCCTCTGCACTCTTTCTCTTAGATTGCAACCTTTTTTACAGCTGAATTGTAACAGTTATATAAAGGATTTTGAGTGGTTTTTTTTTTCTCTTTTTTTTCTCCTTTTTTTTTTTGGTTTTTGTTCGTCTCATGGATAATACGATCTGTGTATGGTATAATTAAGACAAAATTTTTTGAAAACTTTGTTATTTATATGTTAACTTTATTGTGAATACCATTGGAGCAATTTCAATGTTCAATTTTGCAAATATCAATAAAGCTCTTTTGAAAATTTAAAAAAAAAAAAAAAAACCTAAGGAGCAAAGGTGCCAGTTCGTTTATATAGGTTTTGTAAAAAGATGCAGAGTAACCGCCTGGGCACGGAGTTTTAAAAGTTTTCATATGCATGATGGCTTGTTTGATTTCTTTTAATGTAAAGGGAGATAAGAGTGAATCTTGGTCCTCTTTTGATAAGGAAGGGAGTTTGAGGTGACCCAAGAATAAACGAATTTCAGAGGTAGTGGCTAAGGAGTGGTCTAAGGTGTCTTCTAAGTTATATAATTTAGAGTAGAATTTTTCGAAGCATGTGCCAATCTCTGAGGGCTTTTGATAAGTATGATTCCCGGATTGAATACGACGAATTCTAGCCGAGCTCACCCTATTTTTGAGCTTATTAGCTAAAAGTGTATCTGCCTTATTGCTCTTGTAGTAAACTATCTGTTTCAGCTTAAATAGGTTAGCCTGGGTGCGTTTTAGCTCTAATTGATTGATATGTTTTCTAATCTTTGAGATCTGTTCTATGGTACTATCTGAGGGTGTTGATCTATTTAGGAGTTCTAATCGACGTAGTTCGATATGAGATCTAGAGAGGGGAAGGCCCGAGAGTTTTTTGAGGTATGCTTGTCTCTTGATTATAAGGCCTCTAAAGGTAGCTTTTGCGGCACCCCAAAGTGTGTCAACCTGCACCTGTTTGTTGTCATTGGAGTGGGAATAAAAAATAATATCTTTCCTGAGAGTTTCTTTAAAGGAGGCGTCTTGGAGGACGTAGTGTGGAAGGAGCCAAGAGGGCCTTATTTTGGGTCCTTCTATTGAGTGGAAAGTCCCAGTGACAGGATCGTGGTCGGACCAGGGGCATAGGGAAATGTTAGAACATCTAACTTGGTCTAAAGTATCTGCTGAGCAGAAAACATAATCAAGCCTAGAATATGTTTTGTGAAGGTGAGAAAAATTAGTATAATCCCTATCTCTAGGGTGAAGTAACCTCCATATGTCATAATAATGAAATTGAGCAATAATTTGTCTGAATTTGTAGGAGAGTTGCGTAGATTGGGCTGTCTGTTTTGTATGGCCAATTTTTTTCCTGTCTAGTAGTGGGTCCAAGGTCATATTAAAATCCCCTGCTAATAGGACTTTACCGATTTTCACCCGGTCTACTGTAAGAAGAACACGTGTAAGGTATCTGGGTTGGTGTGAATTAGGGAGATAGGTGGAGGCTAGAGTGTATTCAATGTGGTCTAGTTTACATATTAGGATTAGGAATCTAGATTGAGGGTCTTTTATGACTTGGATTTGTTCATAGGCTATTCGTTTATGGATTAGGATTGCAGTACCTCTAGCCTTCTTTAGGAAGGGGGTATATTCAAGTACAGTATAATCTTTAGAGATTAAGTAAAGAGAATTAGCAAGTGACCAATGCATCTCCTGGAGAAAAACCACATCAGGGTTGTGGTGTTTAAGTGATCTGGCTAGAAGGCTACACTTGTGTGGGGAATTTAGGCCTTTGACATTATGGGTTAGTATTTTTAGAGGGGGCATAGTAGACTATAGAGGAATGATTGAGTTAAGTGTGGAGGATGGTACAGAGTGGGGGGAGGAATTGGGGGAGATTAGATATGAGAGAGAGGAGGGGGTTAGCGAAAATAGTCCGCTCAGATGGAATCCTTGCGTGGGCTGCTAGTGTGTGGGGGGGGGGGGGAGAGTAGTGAGCAAGAACAGGAGTTAACAAGGTGAACCCTGCTCCGCAGATATAACTTAACTAATTCTATAACATTAGCTGTGCAAAACACATAACAGAAGTTTAACATTGCAGTAAGTGAGTACATTTAAAGTGCATTTAACAGATTACTTACTGAGCTTAACCATGAACTAGAGTCTCAACTGTGTGCTAGGAGTAGGCCTAATGTACAAGTCCAGTAGCATCTTAGAAACAAGAGAAGGATATGAGTGAGAGCAACCAATCAGAAGTTTAAGGTGGATTTGTTTTAGTTCTTTTTGCTCTTTGTTCCTTGATGGACCATTCAGGAGCTGAAGCCCTCAGCTTCGGGTAAGTGGGCTGTGGTGTTGGAGATTGATCTGAGGGAAGACCCCAAGAAGTGAGAAGAGCCATGCCCTGAGGAAGGGTAGATATTGTATGGGTTTGATTGTCTCTAGTGACCACCAGGTTCGTGGGGTGTCCCCAGGGATATTTGATGTTAGCCTTTCCGAGGGCCCAAGTGATTGGTTGGTAAGTTTTACGATACTGCAATGTGTGAGTCGATAGATCAGGTAAAAGTTGTATATCTTTGAATTTCTCTGGTAATGCCGGTCTTTTAAAGGTGGCTTGCATCAATTTATCTTTGTAGATATAGCTGTGAAAGCAGACAATTACATCCCATGGTTTGTCTGCAGGGACAGATCGTGAGCTGAAGGCTCTGTGGTCCCTCTCCATTGTAACTGTTAGGCCTTCCGGGGATCCCACAAGCTCAACAAATAACTCTCTTAGGAAAGGTTGTAAATCAGAGGTCTCAACTTTCTCCGGGATGCCTCTAAACCATATATTATTTCTATGGGATCTATCTTCAATGTCCGCCATTTTAAATTCCAGCTGGATCATCTGATCTGCTAGGGTTTCCGAGTAGGTTAGTAGGTTCGTCTGATCCACCACCAGATCATCTTGCTTTCTCTCAAGTGCTTCAACTCTATCCCCAATCTCGGATATATCTTTTTTCAGCTCCGCAGTAGAGCGCTGGATTTCCTGAGTAATAGATTGTGTCTGATTGGCTAACATCTTTTGTAGGATGGATTTCGTAATGTAGTGGTGTGATGGTGTCTCTGAATGCATAGTCGATTGGGATTCAGCGTCAAGCAATTCTGGGTTGCTTAATTCCTCGTTAGGGGCTATGTTAGGCTCTTTTCTGCATTGAGTAAAGTGGTCATAAACAGTCTTTTTGGTAATAGTAGGGGTCTTCCCCTGTCTCCTGGAGGTATGAGGCATGGTAACAAAGGTTTAAGGTTAAGCTGTAAATCAAAGGTTAGTTATGAGGAACACACAGAATGATCCTAAGAATATAAAGCACTTTAAAATAAAATTTACTGGTTTTAACTACATGTACTCATGCTGTGGAGCAGGGATAATTGTCACCCTTCTAGGCTAAAGCATTTTTGATAGAACATCATACATTGAACAAGAGTTGTATATTTCAATGACAGAGGACAGACTCAAGTTATGAGCCCCCCAGCACCTCAGGGATATGTGGGATACGACTTTGCAGAAGGGGAAAAGGATGAGGGAAGTGACCAGCCCAGACTAGCTGGGCCGGAAAGGAGGAGGCACTAGGGGATCCTCAACTGCCAATACAGGTCTAAGGGATACTAAAATGAGTGCGAGCAGTACACCTTGTTGTTAAAATGTTCAGAAAAACGATACAATGCCAGAAGGGCAGACCAAAAGTAGGTAATGGTGGGACACTTCAAAATAAAGTTTTTCTCCTAAGCCCAATAAGTGGAGGGTAGGAATGGGTTATGGTCTGTAGTTGCAAGCGTGAGGTGTGAAAGTACCTAAGAGTGTATAGTAAAGGTATGTTATATAGTGTGTTATTATGTGAGAGGGAGATCAGGTCAGTTTGTCTGCATAGGTGAGCAATAAAAGGTGTAGTTTGGGTCTGATCTGGCCAAATAGTATTATTTGGTTATGTGCTGTGTTTGTGTGATATGAGCACCATAAGATAATACCTATGAGGATAAATGCAGGTTAAAGCAACAACACTAATTTTTAAGGACAGAATTCGGAAATACCTGAGCTGACGCAGCAGCCCTTTCATAAAGTTATGAGAACTAAAGGACCTTGTTAATCTAGGTTAGAGAAGAAAAGTCCCTCTTAGTGGGGTCTTGGACACTTTATGAACCAGGAAAGGTAAGACCATGAGCTTTAGCATACAGTTCAATCCTTGTAACAGGCTGTAAATATTTTGGATTTAGATAATTTTCATATGTTCCCAGTTGGTGGAAAAGGTAAAAGTCCCAATGAAAGTTTCTGTAATGTGCCACTTAGCATTCAATATATGTGGTTGGCGAGCAGGGGCACACTTTTACATTATTCTAAACACATCCTTGATAAGGTGCTGGGAACAAACTTATATGCCTGGGACACTGTAAGGGCTCAGTTTGTAGAGAGGGAGGCCCAATCTGGTTCCTGGATAAAGTAAGGGAACCAATCTGGAGCTATATCCTTTAATTATAGGGATTACATATGGTAGGTATGTGGCAAGTTAACAATTAAGCAGCTTAGATGCTGCAATCTCACCTAGTTAGCTTCTGTCACTCCTAGGCTGGTCTGGGTGCATTGGAGATCTGGATCTGGGAGATGATCGATGTACAGGAGAGCACACAGGGACCTCCGCTGCTCCGTTAGTCCCTGTACAAGTTGTTCCCAGATTGCGGTTCCCTGCTGAGTTTAGAGGGGAGATCCAAGATGGCTGTGATTCACGCCAAAGCTGGGTATGTTGTGTTGTGGCAACTCTTGTATTTCCTCCACACACAGGGCTCTGTGCCTATTTTCTATAATGTTTTCCCACCTAAGTTCCTCAGGGTAGTCAGGTGCTTTTATTGTCTTATGACCGCTAGCCGGTCAGCTCCTCTGGCTTGGTAGCCACCTCACACCGGGCTGCGGTAGCATCACTGCATCTCACAACCTGGGTAGTGGCTCCGGAGCGGATACCCGACCCTCCGGAGCCCTAGAGGTTCAAAAATCATCCGATGAGAAGGAGCAGGTTAGTTCCTGGAACCAGATGACTCTTCCGATCGTGGAGCTTCAGTGTTTGGGGAGCCGGTGTGTCCAGTAGGCCCAATATGGCGTCCGCTCGCGCCTTTTCTTGCAGGCAGCTAGAGTAGGGGTCTGTCACCTTATTCTGGGGGCACAAATGAACTCCTAGTGCTCCAAATGCCTTCCGGAGCCTTGCTCTTTACTCCTATGGGTTTCCGCACCTTCTGAAATCTCTTCAGGTGCCTCAGCTGATAGCTCTCCGGCAGTGTGGCCCCTAGATCACAGGCCTCAGCTTATCCGGTATGTCTGGTGTTGGGAATGCCTCTAGGTAGGATCGGGACAGCTGCGACGACTCCAAAGCGAATCCCCAGCCCTCCGGAGTCGTAGAAAAGCAAAGGTTCACCAAGTCTTGTCTAGGCAGCTACTAACAGGTCTGGGAATACATCAAGGGCTTACCAGCCTGGTAAGCAAAGGTAGCTAGTCCAATTTTAGGGTTGCAAAATTGATGTTTCAAGGTGTTGGGTCAAACTAAATAGCGTCCCAGGACAAATAAAAGTGTAAATTTGCCTATCAGAGTCAGAGCTTCTGCACTACGCGTCTGAACAGCCCCGATCTCTGGATTTTTATTAAAAAAATAAGTAGCATTTTTTTTTAAATAAAAAAAAAAATTGAACTAGGCAGTTTGGGGGCTTTAAAGATGGTGGAGTGGAGTGTTAGAAAAGTGCCTTTATAATTGGGGTCTATGGGAACTGTGTGTTCCCAGTAAATATATATATGAAATATATATATGTATATACTTAAATGCATATATATTTATGTGTTAATATGTGTATATACACATATTTACACATAAATATGTATGTAAAATAAAACAAATAATCCCAGCACTGAAGTACATATCTGTTTATTTCTTATGAGTGAAAAATACTTTAGCAGGTGGTAACAGAATAAATGGTAATCACAAGAAGAACCCTCCTCATTCACTTACTCCTCCTCACTCATAACCACATCCACCAAAAAAACAAGAAAAAATATAGAAAGTTGTCAAAACGAAAAAACAAAAATTCAAAAGTTGCAAAAGAATGAATTCACAAAAAATATATATAGAACCCCCAAAGGCGTCCCAAGGGGGAAATGACTGGCATCACCTATAAAGAAAGTCACTTTAGTATGTATAGACCCCGGCAATGTTCCAGTATTCTCCGAGTGGTGGTATATTATACCATGGGGCCTATCTATCAAGCTCCGTACAGCGCTTGAGGGCCCGTGTTTCTGGCGAGCCTGTAGGCTGGCCAGAAACACCAGTTATGAAGCAGCGCTGCTCCATAACCCTGTCCACCTGCTCTGATGAGGTGGACAGGAATCGATAGAAATCAACCCGATCTAGTACGATCGGGTTGATTGACACCCCCCTGCTGGCGGCCGATTGGCCACGAGTCTGTAGGAGGTGGCGTTGCACCAGAAGCTCACATCAACTGCTGGTGCAATGCTGAATACGGAGAGTGCATTGCTCTCCGCATTCAGCGATGAATGTCGGATCAGGTCCGACAGAAATATGATAAATAGGCCTCCATAAGTCAACACTCTCAAGTTAAGTAGTCCCAATGTATTTTAGGCATTCCCGAGACCAAACATGATACAAAGTATTGCCTTTTCGGATTATACACACATCTGTGTCCTGTCGAATTTTAAATTATTAATCTTTTTGAACAAATAAAGATATCAAATCCAACATTTTGTTGTTTTGGGAAGATAAACTGATGCTAAATGTGTGAACATAATAATAATAATTGGAATATTTAGGAAATAATAGCTTCATGCTGCTTTTATTATGCACGCAAAGGAAAATGACACACAAATTTTTTTTTAATTTTTTTTGCATTTTTTTTATTTTTATTTTTTGCATTTCTGGTCTGTGTGGATACAGCAAAGAAAAAAAAATACATTTTAAGTATAAATATATTGGGTACCAAAACAACTAAGAACAGTTCTAGCTCAGGGTTTGTGTATTGGCTCAACAGTCAAGGGGTTACTCACTTATTAACATTGTACCCCTTTGAAATTTTAGGTCTCTCAGTTCAAAATAAACATTTTCATTAATACAAAAACAAATGATTTTATTGGGTTTTTCCCTAATAATTATGTTTAGCTATTTACAATGTTTATAGCAAAATTAAGACTATTTTAATATAACATTAAATTTCTGTTGACTTCCAGTCTTGAAGACAATTACATTTTCCTATTACATATTAACATATGGCACTTCTTAATAAAGTGATAATGATCTGCAAATGTCAAATGATAGGTCAAAGATAAATTGTCTATAGTTCTGCACATACATTACTTAAATGCTAACATTATCCATCTCTAATGTATGCAGATTAGTAGGTCACTATAGACAAGCTTTGAAAGTTTCAATATTATCCAATGAATGGGAACTGAACAATTAAAACAAAGCTATGATCAAATGGATTGGATTTATCTTTTTTTTAGTAATGAAAAAAAAAAAAACTCAACTGTTTTACTTTAAAAGTGCCAGTGTTTTTAAAGACTAAAAGTTGTTATTATAACATGTTATTAAAAACAAAGAAAATCTGTATGGGACAGCTGATATATTTTGCTTCCTTATATTTAGAAAATATTTAATTATTAATGCTGCAGTTATTTCATCATAATGTATCTGCATGTGGTAAATATCCTCATTATTTTACTGCTTTCCTTTTGCTTTTTTGTACATTTAATACACACAGATTACGTGTTGGATTTCATGCTTTGCCAGGTAGTAACATTTAATATTCATCACTGGAGCAATTAGTGGCTCATTAATTTAAACAATAATGTTATAAAGGAAG